>NW_027254965.1:0-164299 GCF_042242105.1 Pempheris klunzingeri
TGCTTTCCTTGTCAGTATTTCTGAGTATGCATGTAATCAAATGCATACTAATATGAATGCATGGGTGCAACAGGCACTTAAATGGTTACTAGTCTTGCTGTTTCCTGTGTGATGGTGCAGTGAACAAAAGGTCACCATCCTCACAGATCTGATGATGCACAACAAAACTCAGTCTTTCAGCAGCATATTACTATATATTCTAAATGCAGGCAAAACTTCATCTATGAAGATATCTCAAAATACGTACAGATACAGAATCCTGTTTCCAGCTCTAGATGAATGTCAACAGTATTTTATGCTTCAAGTTCTGAATCATGAGTCATGCACTTTCTATAGTTTGAGTCCATGAAAAAGCTTTTGGGTGAGGGGGAGATAATCTCATATTCAACTGATTTACTTTCCCCACGGCGGCATGCACTTTTATGCACAGTGGGGCTCTTTTAGTCTAACCTTGATCCATGATTGAGGGCTGACTTCACTCTACTGTGTCAGAGCTAAAGGTGTTGCACAAGCACTTTCTTTTTCTAATTTTGCCACATATTCTTCTACAGGCTTGTAGCTCTATTTGAACTTTTTTTTCCCTTCAGATTTTATTATATATTTTCCATGACAGACAAACATTGGAGATCTAACCTTGTTTGAACTGAAAGTTAGTCATATTACCACAGGTCTAAAAGGTCAGCTAATATGTAATATAGAGGAGATTGTCAGTGATTTTACTTCCATTTGAACCTGCCAATGCATTCATTTAAAAAATTTTGCCAACACAAGTTTCGCACACAATTATTGCAGATGTCTTGATTTTTTTAAATGTGCTTTTAGGATGATTGTGATTAAGCCTGTGATTCAAGGAATTGTTCATTTGTTTTTAAACAAACAAAGGATAATGAGCAATTTACTGAGCTTTATTATTTGTTATCTTTGGACTGAACAAGGCTAGCTGTTAAGCTAAACTAAATATCCACTGGCGATAGCCTCATATTTACCTTGCAGATATGTGCGATGTATTAATCTTGCCATTTTACACTACACCAGAAAGCAATAGGTAAAATATTTTCAAAAAATGTGAAGTTTTCCTTTTGTCTCATTGTCAAGCATGATATGGCCAGATGCAGATTTTGCATCAGGATTAAACTTTCTTTCTCCATTTTACATTATTTTTGTAATTCATCATTGTATATCCAATATTTTCAGCAAAGATGGGCTGTATGGACTACAATATCCAGGTTTACACACACTCATACACACTCTGAAATGACTGCCATGATCTGTGACTTCCTCTTGTGACTACCATGCATACATGTGTGCTAATTTTAGTCTGTGTTAACTCTGTTTGAGTTTGTACTGTGATTGGTGTTACTGATGAGACACACATGAACGCAAAAATGCATGCACACACGCACGCACGCACGCACACACACACACACACACACACACACACACACACACAAACAAACTGCAAAATGGCCTGTTTTCTTTACAAAGTAATAGAGTTACTTTATCAGCCCCTCTCTCCTCTGATTTTTGTAGTTTCCCTCAGTTGGGTGGATGCTAACATGTGGACAGCTACAGTGGTGAGGATGAGGTGGATGAATAAATCTACTGGTTTATCACTCACAGCATGTGGTCCTGTTTATAGGCTGCCTGTGAGGGAATTCAAATCGACTCCGCTCTGGCTCTGACTCTGGGTTTCTATTGTTAAATCCGAAGAGATTGGGTACCTTTCTTTTCCCTCCTTCATTCTCCTGACTACATTTTCCTAGTTTCTCCCCTCCTATTCATCCTTCGTCCCTGCTCATAAAAGGCTATAAAAATATATGGCTTGAAAATATGAGGTAGCTGGAGTGCACTTGTTTTGGCAAGAGAACAGTCAAATGTATTCATGTAAAAATTATAGTATTTGAAAGACAAGAACATAAAAAAAAAAAAACTTAACTAGAGAACAGCATTACTGCTCTTCGTCATCATTTTGAATACTGGCACCGGCAAATAAATAAAGACTTTTTCTTTGTGTAGGCTGCATTTTGGTTGTTAATTTGCTACACACTACACACACAACAACCGAAAAAAACTACAGTAAATGTTATCTAATGTGTTCCCTTCTGCATTCACCATTCTTATATATATATTTACTAAATCTGATCATTTCTTATAACTGTGATCCCCCAATAGAAACCAGGCACAGTGGTCTTTTATCCAGTGTCTATAATTTCAAAAGTCAGAAAAGGCATGAAATATGGTATTTGCTAATGTTACAAACTTGAGCCTGCATTAACTGATATTTTGATATTTTATATAAAAGTAGTAAAAATAGTTTTTACAACTGTAAAATTGTACCTAAACGACAAGCGAAACGATGCTAAAGAGCTGTGCAGTGCTGAGGCAAACTGCAGAGCCAAAAATTTAGAGCAGCTTGATGGATTCCCAATTTAAAATGAAGGAGGGATAAACTCTTGATTATCTCATGTTTACTGTTATCTCTTCTCTCCACTCCTCTGCTGACAGGATGTCAAGGGGACTGTTAAAATTCTGACCATGATTAAGTATCAACCTGACTGATCAAATGAAGGTAAGGGGCTGTCACATCGTTCATCACAGACAGCTTCGAAAAAGAGAAAAAGCAAGGGTGCAGTAGTCAGAGGTCAAGGAGAGTCACTACATGCATTCTTAGCAATACTGGATTAGAATACAGATAAATAATCACTGCCAATAATCTTAACAGGGCATTGCAAAATCCTCAAAAGCCTAAATGTATATGTCTCTAATTTTTCATAACCTCTGTGGATTCTAATATGAAGAGTATAATACAAGAGCTGCCCAGGATTTTTCTTTTTGATAAAAATGGGAAAAGTCTGAAGTGATACGGCCGGGCAACGACGTCATCAGTAAGTGACAAAGATGACTTGGGTCCTAATAGGGAACCATACTGTATGGCCTCCTTCACATTAAGAATTTAATCCTGAATATCTATTAATCTACACGATAGACTTCACAAGTCAAATATTTATTAGCTCTGATTAGGAAATTCATATTTTAGATATGACTGTGTCTCATTCTCAGCTCATAAATATTCACATCATTTCAGATGATAACCTCAGAAGATTTCAGACTAGACAGAGCTTCTCTGTCAAGGATTCTGCTGTCCGCACTTGTAACGTATCTTAAAAACTTTCTTTGAACTTTATTTCATTGAACATTGAGTGCTTGGTGGATGATTACATCAGACACTTGTTTGCATTTGAGCCAAACTACAATCTGGGTAGATTTCTGCCTTTTGTTATGACACACTTGATAAATGCCTGTGTATAGTAGTATATATAGTTTCTCTCTCTCTACCTCTGTCTCTCTCTCTCTCTCTCTCTCTCTCTCTGTGTGTGTGTGGTAATCTTTGAGCAGTGTAGATGAGCAGGCCTGGGAATTCTCTCAGGAACAGATGAAATCTTCAGGAGCAGCAAGAAAAGGGAGCAGAGATAAAGATGATGGTGTTTGCCAAATTAACCTGAGATCAGATTGGATTGAGTGAAACTAGTCTGTGTGTGGTCACATTGTGTGTGTGTGTGTGTGTGTGTGTGAGAGAGAATGAGTGTGTGATTATGTGTGTGTGCCCATTGGCAGAGTGGTGTCTTTACAAGCTGAAGAGACCTCCAATTGGACCATACGGGTCATGGGAACCTGCTCTCTCAGGGTCTCCATTGGCCATCTCATCACACACACACACACACACACACACACACACATCAGTGGTTGTAGTGTCTCATGGTGCTTCTCCCAGTTGCTCTGTCTCCCAGTGTCAACACTCCCCTCTGGAGCAAATTAGCACCACTTGTTTTTGCCAGCTAGTTTACAGTTATACATGCCTTAACCTGTATTTGAGACTCTGAGGGGCACTGCTCCCATACTGTGTGTTATATAGGTGTGTAAGACGCATGTCTTTCCATATCTGTGTCGTAGCTAGCAAAGTAATGCCGCCACATATCATAAGGAGGTGGTAGCATGGTCCCAACACTCTGAATAAAAAATACACAAAATCTACAAACTGATGCCCATTCTCTCCTGTGACATTGGTCAAATATACAAAAACCTCAAAATTGTAAATTTCCCTGTTGTGGGACTAATAAAGGAATATCTTAAATCACATTTTGGTCTTTGATTCCTATTTAGTAGAAGGTGTTTTTAAATTGAAGTATTTTGTATTTCGTATTCTATAATTGGAAACTGCATCATAACATTTCATCGAGGGCCGGGCTCTCCACTCCATCAAAGGCCCTTTGCTCAGTGTAAGCAAACGGGTAAGGAAAGGCAAAATGTTTAAAAATGACATCAAAAATGATTATCCTTCTTAAATCAGCCGACAATGTGATGCATTACCTCAATTAAGCTCATTTTGGGGGGTCGGGTGATTTGCAATCCATTAAGCAATATGCAAATGGCTGTGTTTGTTTGGGGAGGTTGGGGAAGGATGGAGGCAGACAGAGAGAGAGAGAGAGAGGGGATGGAAGGAGAGGGAAGAAAAGGAGAATTCGGTGTAATTGGCCAGGCTACTATCCTCCGCTGTGGGCCTAATGAGGTATACACACACTGACAGACCGACTGACACACACAGACACAGACACACACACACAAACACACACACAAACACCACAGACATCAACTATGATGGCTGTTTGGCCTTCAGTATGCAAAAATATTTTTATCTATAATCAACAAAATGTGACAGGGCAGAGTTTGAGGGGGTCCATGACTGATTGTTGAGTGAGAAATGGGTGCATGTAGCCATGTGTAGGTACATAAAGCGTAAGTGATGGGGACATAGAGCAGCACATTGAAGCTTACTTCTGTGTAACACAATTAATCACTCCATTGATGCCTCAACAAAGTAAAAGCGACAAAGGAAAAAAAACGACAAGAAAAGAAAAGAAAAGAAAAGAAAAGACCCAAAGTGATTTGCAAATAAAAAGGTCCCACTGAGACCATCACCTGGCTGCCCTTTGGACTCCCTCTCTACCTTTGCACAGAGAAAGTAAGTGCATGAACTGTAATGAGCTAATCCGGGTGCAGCCGTGGTCAGGCCTTCTCAGGGAGACTGTGTTCTCTCAGGCTGAACCATCACTGTGCTGTCGCCGCTCCAACACTTAATGACTTTCTGCTCCATGGACAACTTGGGCCAGAGAGATTACATATAAAAAAGACCAAGGGGGGGGAGAAGGACAGAGAAAGACAAAGAAAGAAAGTGAAGGAGAGAAGTTGGGGGTGAGCAGTGAAGCATGCCAGGTTCTCTAAGGTGCTGTAAATTGGTTCAGACTGCGTGTTGATCTTTGATTACTGATCAGTCCTGGTCCTGTCCTGGCCTGCACTATCTGGCCAACACTAAGCTGAACATCTGGGCTAAACTTCACCTTGCCAGCAAATCAATATTTTGCACTGGCGAGTTTTCAAAAGCAAGACAGGGGAGGGTGAGCCTCCAACAGCAGTGGCTCATAAATGTCAGTTTGCCAAGAATCTCCCAGAGCCGTCCCATTGAGCAATACATTCTTCACGTCTACTCTTTTATGTTTGAAAAGATCAGGCATCGCTGTCTCCTGGTGGAACACACATAATTATCTTGGCTATGCACATAACAACCCAAACTGCCACAGTCAGTCTTCTGGTTAACCTTCCTCTCAGTATTCACTCACCTGCTCCTGATCATTCACTAAACCAGAATTTAAGCCTTTACTGCTCACTCACTCACGGCCAGGTTATCTGTTGCTCCTCAATGCGAGATTCTCCAGCATTCATTCCTGAACTGGTCGCCTGTTGCCAACCCAGCATGTCTCTGTCCCCAGATATCACCTCAGCCTTCTGTCTCTGACCACAAGTTCTGTCCCTGTCCTTCCTGGATTCTGTCTGCTTGTGGCTCCCTAGCTTTTGGCTGCTTTGATTCTCTGGGCTGGTTTCCCAATTCTCTGTCTGGCTCCGACTCTCCCTTTGCCTGCTCCCTCCTGGTTTGTCTGTCTCGCCCAATTCTCACCTGGTTCTGGACCCCCTGTTTCACAGAGCTTTGCTCCTGCTGCAGTTCTGCCGCTGAGTGTAAGCTCTCCTTCTTTGCTCCATTCACCAGCTCACTGATCCAGCCTCACCAGCTTCACCAGCTGGAGTCCTGGGGTGTTCTCCAAACACAGAGACTCTGAACCAGGTTGTTGTTCTGAACTGCATTCACCTGCTTGCCAAGTAATAAAAATAATAAAAGACTTCTCACTGATGTATTATGTTTCATTTGGGCCCGAAACACTTCTGTTACAAAAGTGGCTGACAACTGTGAATTAATAGGGTAGCTTTAAGATGGCTTTTGTATGGATTCAACAAACAAGATGTAACATGTTAATTGGTGAGCTTTAAACGTGCTGGTAGGCAGATTTTTTTTTTCGTCCACCCTTTAGATACAACCAGTCTAGCTGTTTTCCAGTTTTTATGCTAACCTAAGCAAATTGTCTCTTGGCTCTAGATTCATATTTAATGGACAGACATGAGAGAGATATTGATCTTCTCATTTAACTCTCGGCAAGAAAGCGAATAAGCATATGATGTACAATGTTATCTTGAACAAGGCTTTTACAGACATTGATATTGAAGACAAATGGGGAAAGGTGAGACATCTTTGAGAAACAACTATTGAGAGTGTTGTAGAGGTTCTGCAGCTATTTGAAATTTTCTTCAGGAAGCCATTGAACTTTCCCCTACCTACCTAATCTAAGGCTTTTTAGTCTCCTTAGCTTCTCCAACCCTCAAGAATCTCCCTGTCCTTCAGCCAGTGTGATCCATAGAGCTTGTAAACCACATAGGGCTAGACTACACCAAAAATTTGTTGACAAGAAATGGGTCACAGTCAACAAGTGTTTTATTGGAATGTGGAGATGTTGTGGATGCACTGTACAGCGAGAAGAATATGGAGAACTCAAGGCAAAAGCAGAAGATGTCAAAACAGTCTTAATGAATCTTTGCCAACAGCAGGATGCCAGCTGCTCTCAAAGTTACTGTTGTCAGAAAGCTTTCTCTAAAGTTTGAAAAGCATAGCTAGTTTGCAATTGTCAGATTTGGATCTGTAAGGTGACGCATTTGGATGGCATTGTGTCAAATCAGCGTTCATAACCCCTCACTGATGCAAATGTATCACCCTACCTGAATATGAAACCCCGCTAACCAATGCCGCTGTGATTTCAATATCAGATGGCTCAGTCTAATAACAATACCTCTATTATGCAAACAGATGTTCCTTACAAAAATGGATCCAGATACAGGCAGCACTGTAAATGTAATGCTTATAAAATAAATGAAATAAATCCCCTTTTCCTCGTCCTCCCTTGCCTCCTTTCTCTTCTTGGGCCAATTACAGGCCGAGTGGAATTTGTTCCGTCTCTGTGCATCTCTTTTCCTGTGACCCCTGGGCTCATTCTCATGCTAAACTACTTTTCATTTGCTAACGACGTGGCACGGCTTCAGTCGGCCTGTGTGAATATGCATGGAGGCTGCGAGGAGAGAACAGGTTTTATGGAGATGTGGATCCATCACTGTCGCTTTCGCTCCTATAGTCTGCTCCATTACTGATGACCCTGTACTCCGCACATACAGTAGACGACTGAGTGTGTTTGAGTTTGTTGCTGGTTGTATGTGTATGCAAGTTTCTATCTCCATGAGTACCTGTGTGTGTTTGTGTGTGTGTCTGTCTGTGTGAGAGTGAACAGTAACCCCTCATTTAGTCGCTCCTCATTCGGTCATTACATCCACTAATGCAGAGTATGCATGGCTCTACTCATAATAGCACTTCTCTGATATGCAAAACGAGCTCTCCACTGCACCTGGCATCCAGACACACACTTCTCATCGGCAAGAGTCTCCTCACCCTAATTTGCTTCCTGTTCAAATGTAATAGGAAACCACTCATACAGGAAAATAGTTTGTTTTGTCTGCCTTGATAATAATGCGTTACAGGGTTTTGTTGAATGTGGCTGTGTGTATTTGTATGGAACAAAGGCTTTGTTAAGGTGCAGACAATGTGAAATTGGAAAATTGGAAACAAGGTAAAAATGGAGATAATAAGATTGGTATAGGTGTGTTAAATTTTGCACATGCTAACGCTGGTAGAATAATTTTTCTTTTGTCTGCACCAATAATGAACAAATCAGTGTTAGAATCGTGTAAGCCAAGTTATACAGGAGGATATTCATGACAACCCACTGCTCCGGTAAATGTATTAACTGAGCTAAATTATCTCCAATACATGTGATAATTAATCATCCGACGACGTTTCTATTACCCACCATGTCTTCAAGTGTGCTCGTGTGCTCATGTACCTGTGTGTGTCTGTCTGTGTGTGTCTGTGTTTATGTGTTTGTGTGGGCAGGAGATAGAACAGAAGGTGTGAAAAGCGGATGTGACCACAGGCTGCTGATAAGACAGTCAAGCCTGTCTATCCAGACCTCTCTTTTCTCCCTTCTCCTCTCCTTGACTAATCTAAAAAAGATCAGTTGGGTGTTTAAAGTTTTGGCAGCAGGTCCTCATTTCTCCTCCTAATCGATTACTAATGCCTGGCAATAAGAGTTCTGCACTGTTAAGTTGCACCTCAGGGGGCGGAGCAAGGTGGATTTATATAAGAGGACAGCTCAAATTAAAAGGAATTTGAATAAGGGAAGCCTACATTACTCAAAATAATTTCAAAGGGAAAATGTTATTTTAAATTTAAATCCCTTCAAGATTTGTTTTGATTTAACATTAGGTCCATCATAAGCCTGGGTATAAGTTTAGCTTGTCACCATGAATTGGGGATAAGTAAGTTTAGAATTTTGGTCCTCAGCACTGCAAGCTGCTTTTTCAATAATTCTGTAATACGGCACATGTTCATGGTAGCTCTGCTGTATGTGTGTCAGATTGCAAAGGAGGAACAAACCCTGCATACCTATCTAAAAAAAGGTTGGGAAGGGACACATCACCATGACAACACAGGGAGGAGTAGGATGTACGCCATTAAAAACATGGAAGCAATGTTGTGTATCCTGGTATGTCATCCTTTGTGCAGGCGCAAAAACATAAATTTTTGTGTGTATGGATAAAATGAGGTGCGCTCACGCAAATGCTAATGCACAACCACACGACACACACAAACACGTACAGTACACTTACTCCTCCACCAAAACACACCCACCGAGCACACACATTTCTGCTAATCCATTTATTCAGTCCTCACCTAATTTGCCACAGTGATGACAAACTCAAGTAATTTCCTCCACATCTTTTTATTCCAGTTCAATGAACTCTTAAACAATTCAGCTTGAACTTTGATTACTTGCTGCTCATTTGCATACTCTTAGTTCAAGCCAATAGGTCCTTACACCGGTAGACTTGAGGTGACCCTAGCAGAAACACAGGCGCAAGTTGCTTACTTATCACATTTATCCCTACAACAAATTTCATATGTCTTTATGAGGGGTGTTTGCAGACATGCCCCAATAATCAGCTGTGTTGTATGTAATCATTCAAACAATTCATCATTTCACAAAAGTTTACATATGGGGAATCTATAGGAAAAATAACAGTGTGATGCTGTGTAACAAATTTGGCTGCTGTTATCAGTGTGTGCCAAACATGTCAGTAAGGGCAGTCCAAGCAATGATTTAATACACAGATAATAGTGACATCTAGTGGTCGTGCCGAGAAGTTATGAGGCTTGTGTGCCGAGTATATAAATGGCAACCTGTCCCGGTGACAAACAACAGCGCTGCTTATCTCTCAGTTTGAGAATTTTACTCCCAAAGGCTGTGCAATACTTTCTCTCCAGCATCTCAACTTTGATTCTACTTTGTGGTTTTTCACTGGCAGGCCAATAAACCTTTGTCTAGTTTCCCTGCATCCTTCCTCTTGAATCTTTTATCACTGTGTGTATGCACATGCACATACACACACACACACACACACACACACACACACATACACACACAAGAACACACTTTAGCTATGGGAAGGCTGGTTTTCCTCTGTGACATCAAATTTATTTAATCAATCCAACACAACCCCAGCTGTCCAACATGAAGTGTTTCCCAATTATCTTAATGTGATTTGTTCCCTGCTGTTGGCTGCTACACCACTGATTACGATGTAATAAGATGCTGAGTGCACACACACACACACACACACACACACAAACATTTTTCTGTCTTCTGTACTCTCCTGTCATCGGATAGCCAGTGTGAGTAATGACAGGACAAGCTGTGACAAAAGGGGAGGTGAGGAGACACAGCCTGAACCCCAGGAGAGGAGGGATGGTGGGATGGAGGGACAGGATGGATGGAGGGATGAAAAGGCAGATAGACACAGAGCCTTCAGGCCCCAGCGGAGTGTACAGCAGAGGTTCCACTGTCATCAAAACCACAGTGCGTCCCGCAGAACGACAGGGCAGACATCATCCTAACTATGTGGTGACAGGGCAGACGAGACGCTAAATAGACATTAGGAGGCATGTCACAACCCCTACAGGGAACAGACAGACGGATAGAAGGGAAGAAGACAGAAAGAGATGACAGCCTGGTATATCGGTGCCTCGGCCTTAGAGGTCTTATGAATCCCAGCAGGCACTGACTCCCTCTGTCCTTTGGTTTAATCCTAAAAGGTAGTACAGAGGAGAGGTAACATTTTTGGCGCCTAAGTCGCTTTGTGATGACAGTGTGGACTCAGGTCAGATAAAAAACATAGTATGCAGGAAATGGTGGGTCTGAGGTGTGGAGATGTGAGTGTACGGCACAGCACCCTCTGTGTGGAGGATCACACAGTTGACAGTGTGAGCAGTGCAGTGGGTCTGCTGTCAGCAGAGCAGCTCCATGACGAACGAGGGGAAGGAGGGTTGAAAGAGGCAAAAAGTTGTTGCTGCCTTGGGTATTCTTTTAAGACCAGAGTTCAAGAGATGGTCTGACCCCTGGAGCTACAACCACCCCTCCGACCCCCTTGTAACCTGGACGAGGGAGAGAGAATGGAAAATTACCGTGTTACTGTTCTTGTTTTCGGAGCCTTGAGGCTATAGAGAGGAACAACATCACCAGCCTCAGATTAAGGAACAGTAAGAAAAGGAAATATAAAGCATGAAAGAGTTCATCCATTATGTATTATCTACTCCAGTGTATCTGGTTATTATGTAGATTTGGTACAGCACAATATTATTAGTACAGTACTATTATTTGATCACACACAATAAGCTTGTATGCCTGGGCTTAGTTTCTATTGTATATTCAGTTAAACTGGGGAAAAAGTAGAATTTTCTATTTGTGTGTGTGCTGTCCGCAGGTTGCTGAACCTCTGCAACATTATGAGATATGACCCCACCCTCGTGGTCTATTAAAATTCACAACATACTCTTTTGCTCTGTTTATTTCTGTGTCTCTGTGCCCTCTGTGCCCAGGCCTGTAATCCCTCTCTGATTTTGTCAAGAGCTCATCAGAAAAACCTCTTCAGTCTTTACTGACTTAAATTATTTTCTAATTAATCTCAAGCTCCCTTTTCAGCCCAAACTGCAATATGGTTAATTACTACAGAAACTCTGGCACAGCAAAAGTTTCTCTTTGGTGTCCTTATATCAAACACTTAAACTTAACTCACACTGTTTGGAGAATTTTATGGGTAATTGCCTCTTCATTCAAGTATTGCATATTGTGTTGCCAAAAATGAGTTCTGAAGCAGCTACACCACAGAACATTCACATTTCTACTGTGTATCTTAAACCAGATGATGATTTCTTTATGTCAGCACACTGATTTATCTCTTCACAAGTGTCAGAGATCTTGATTTGGGACTGACAGCCTGCACAAGGACTATCAGATCTTATGCCAAACGGCTATTTTGCTATTAAGTTAGAGCACTGACATTATAATGTTATTCCTGTCCCTGTTTTCAATTTCACACTCAATGGATTCCATGTGGTAGAGCTTAATTGGGGCATCATCAGGGGAGGCTTTGAATCTGTATGTCTGTGTGTGTGTGCATATATAGGTGTTTGTGTGTGTGTGTGTGTGTGTGTGTGTGTGTGTGTGTATGCTGTGTACAGAGTCCCACTGTTTTACTGTCAGAGAAGCTTTGCTAAGACACTTTTATGACAACGATGAAAGTACGTCTTTTACAGCGCTTCACACTTACTGAGTCCACTTAGCATGCTCTTGAAAAAATAACATCAATGAGTTTCTGTATCAAAAACAGAAAGCACCGATATTGAAATAAACATCTGGAAGTAAAAACAACAAAACACCACGACTTCAGCTGTGGTTTCTGCACAGCTTTGAGTCCTGAGTTATCAGGTACATTTATTTAACTTAAATGGCAAAATTCAATAAATACATCAACAGAAAAGCAGTATGTATGTTTTATGTGTATTCTGTGCGGCGACCTTGTGAGCTTTGAAAGGCGCCCTAAAAATAAAATGTATTATTATTATTATTGTTATTCACACTTTGCCACCTATTTGTGTGATAGATGCACTGTTAATAACTGCAGATAGTTCTGAGTTGGCTTTAATGCTGCTGCTTCTGTTATCTTTGACTCTTCTATGTTAGGTGTCCTCAGCTTTTGCCACCTCTACTTCTTTATGTTTACCAAGATGCTATTGATACTAATAATCAAAGACAATACAGCTGAATTATGTTGGAAACTAGCTTTTCCAGAAAACAGGCTTAAGCATGTGGGCTTTATTGTGTATGGATTTGCAACAAGCTTTGATAAAATATCTATTTTACAGTGTTCCAGGTGGGTGCTCTGGGTTTGACAGTTTGACCTGCCAGGCTCAGCCCAGCTCACAGACATCAAACACATCAACCTGAAGCTCTATCACTAACTACACATCAAAGGTCTCAGTTCTCTCTAGCTCCATCTGTCCTTTCATTCCTTCCAGTCACTCCCTAGGCCCAGAGGGACTGTGTCAGCTCTTTGGGATAGGCAGTCAACAGACCATTTCCTTTTAAAGGATATAATCAAATTCACTGGCCTAAAGAGGAGAGTGAGTCCATGAAAATAGGTTTACGACATTGACATTGATAGTCTACAAAACTGCTGCAGCTAAAGTTAGCACGGGTGCAGCTTAGAGGTTTTGTAAACAGCCCAAAATGGCTCTAACACAATAGAGATCTTTAATCCTGGCATATCCAGCTTGGACCCCAGAATTGTTCAAGCACTCCTCCTCAATGGCAATTTTAAGAGAGCCGAACAGCTGTAATATACAGGCTGGCCATATGGATAGCCAGGTGGCTAAAGGTTTATACTGTAGCCACGGCAATGTGTGCACAGCTATTCTCGATTGCCTTTAAGCTTTGACAAGTAGAAGAGTCCAAAAGTGCAATGCATCACACAGGACAGACTGTGCTGCAGCTGCAAAGCTGGAAATAAGGAATAATTTTACATTTTAAATCTTCTTCTTTCAGGCTGCTTCCCTACATCCTGTAGTAAATTCTACAGTATATAGTTTATGTGTGTATAGTTTAATGTTCATGTGACTCCTGGTGAGAGCATGTTGCAAGGCCACAATTTACAAGTTAATTTCAAATTCTCAAATTTCCCTCCAAATTGCATGCCTTTTCAAGATTTACAAAGTTAACAAAATGTTCAATACTGAATTCAATGGAGATATAGATCATGTTGTTTTCAATTGGAGCAGCTGAAAAAATAATTTGCTCAATCCAAACAAATAGAAATACCCATTCTCACTTTCTTGTCTGATTCTGTTTGAAGGGAACAAACTCTGCTTAACAGCACCTGCAAAACTCTCTTATGAACACATCATATATTATTTGTTTAATCTGCACAAAAAAGTATTAAATCATCAAAGTCACTAAACCCAGCCATGAAATAGTCCTGCTTGTAGACCCCCTTTAATACCACAACTTGTCACTTTGACGCTTTGGTTTTTATATAGGTTGAACAAACAAGATAAAATGTGTTTATTAGTGTTTAATGTAGTTATAAGTTTATTAGAGCTTTCAGCTGCTGTTAGGACAATCTTGTTACTTTGGACGGATGCAGTCCAGCTGTTTCCCCCATTTTATTCTTTTTGTTGAAGCCAAGCTAACCCTCTCCTGGCTGAAGCCTCATGTTTAACATACTGATCTGGGAGCACTATTGATTTTCTCATCTAACTCCTGCAAAAAAAGTGGAAAAGTGCATTTTCATTTCCACTTCCTATTCCTGTAAGTCTCAGATGGTCCACATATGCTGGAACAAGCTCACAGAGCACAAATAGTTTGTGTTTGTGCAGTATATGTGACATTGTTGCACAGTATGGAAAACGATGTGATGTGTTACTGACTTTGAGGCCTACTGGAAGAAATTCAAGGGCAACGTTGGGGTTAGAAAACTTTAGACAAGATGGCTTTTAGGGCATTCTACCCACCACTGTTTGGAAAGGGTAAGTGTCTAACATTTTATACATGCACTGTGTTGTAGATGGTTGAATTGACTGCATGCTCTACACTTCCTTAGACCTGTACAAGAGCTGACAGTAATGGAGATGCTATGAAAACAGTCTTCTCCGTGACTTGGATTCTATCACACTAAAACACATAATGTACACACATTTGCAGTACGGTAAAGAGGTATGATGAAAGGACGACGTGTCACATACAATGATACGGTACATTAACCATAGCTACCAGCTATATCCGTTAGAAGGGCCTGACAAACAGAGCTTAAGGAGTGAGAGAGAAAGGCAGACAGAGGGTTAAGGTACTTAAGAGCAAAGTTGTAAACAGCAGGAGAGTGTGCATTTACAGACCTGTCCTGTTCTTTCATTCAGCCAATGTGTCAGTGGAACAGGTGTGGTATATCAAGCTGCAAATGACTTAACATGAACCCTATAATAATTTGCAGAGCTATTCCCTGAAAAATACAAAAACAGCTTTCCCTACATTTAAGCATATGAGAACATGCATCTGCGTGTTGATTGTGTGTGTGTGTCTGTGCACATGAAGACAGGAAGCTAATCAAATGAAATACATTCCATATTAATGTGATTTATTACTGCTGTGTAGCCAAAATCTGAACTTGCAGACCGTCAGCAGAGGGAATGAATCTATTTCAATTCTAACTAACGACACATGCCACAGGCCCCAGGATGTGTTGTTTTCCTCTTTGCTGACAGCCTGTGTTCTTCTGTTTTGCCCCAAGGGATTGTGGGATTGAAGAAGTCTGCTCTAGTTTTACTGCGAATGATAAATGTGAACACAATCTTAGCAATTTCATAAACAATTTGACCTTAATCAGACATAAATCACAGCACCACATCATATAGATATTTTCATAAGAAGCAACAAATTTGAAGTTTAATGTACTATGAGTGGTAAAGTTGTATAGAAATTGAAAAAAAAATCAAAAGTGCCAAAGAAGACAATGGAACAACAACACTGAAATGAAATATAAACCATATCTCAGTTACAAGTGACTGTCAGAAAGAGAAAAGGTTGTGAAGCTGGGAGAATATCAGCGCTCTTGCGGTGTCTACCTCTTAGTCCGAACATTGTCACTAATTGAACGATGCCATGCTGTCACCTTGGAAACAAGGGGCCATACTAAATTCTCCAACCACAGCAATGACGTCTCACAATCATAATTTCACTGGAAAACATGCTTTACCCTGATTCTGCATGTTTATCATGATGAGGTTTTCTGTCAGAATGGGTCCAAATCGATTGAGATGGTGGTTACTATGGCAACATTAATGCTTTCTCCAATTTCTTTTGCTATTCTACAATGGTTGGACAAGGTCACATCTTATGAAGTAGCAGTTCCTAATGTTAGAGATCATATGAGGCCTTGATACATACTACAATATGTTGGCAACAATGAATACTTTAAACACAAACACACACTCACACAGATGCAGGTGACCTCACGCCAGACAACTCATGATTGATTACCAGCCTCGAGCTATCCCTCTGTCTGAACTTCCTGGTCTTGTTTCCTGCGAGGATCATTGCTTTTTGTGATGTGATTAACTCACCAGAATGAGGTCATGATTCAAGCTGGGGTCTTCAAACAGGAAGAAGTTAGCCCACAGACTAGAGACAGTTTCCCAGGTGGCCTGGCTTAGAGGTTGAGGGGGCTAAAGGGTGGGGCTGAGGGGTCTGGAGGAAAGCCACTGGTTAATTGTTGGGGTTTGAGGTTAAAGTGTGGGTTGGGGCCAGAGAAATGGTGAATTGGACGGAAAGGGGCAAAGGTTTGTAAAAAAAAAATTGGGCTGTTTAGTTTATTAGTTTCTTCATAAAGAGAGGTTTAGGAATGCTGGTAGGCTAGCTGTTTTCTGCAGTTTCCAGTCTTTATTTGTTTCTTGTGTAAATACAGACATATGGAAGAAATATTTATGGGTATGGTAGAAAACCTGTAATGGCTTTTATGAAAAATCACAACCCCAAAATATAAAATATAATCATACAAAATCAGCAAAATGTTTCAAATGCTATCGCTCAGAATTGCACAAAGAAAATAAGTAGGAAGAAGCAGGAGTAATTGCATATTATGAGTATGAAGAACAGATTTAAAAGTAATCATTATTGCTCCAAGTCAATTTTTTTTGTTTCTTTTTGCACATATACATTGACACAGAATCCATTAAATGTAAATTTTCATCCCACATGACAACTCCATATTAGATCAAATACTGACCATGGAATGTATGCTAAGCTTAGATAACTGTGTCTTGGATGTACCTTCACATTTGCAGTAAAAGCATGAAAGTTGTATTGAACCTCGAAACTAAACCGACTAAATCTCAGCAAGAAAGCAAATATGCCTATGCCTATATATTACTTTTAGCAACGTAGAAACTTTTCCTTTGAGCTGTATATGCTGATCCCACAGGTATAGATATATACAGTGTTTGAAATCCCCTCATTCATTAATTAATATCTTGAGAATCAATGACAAATTCTCATTTTCATTTTCTTCTTCATTTTCTTTTCATAGAATCATAATGTTACTGTTTGTAGATGTACTGCTGGGTCTCATTTTTCAGTGCCTTTTCCCGCCTCTCGTCCCAACTTTGGACATCAGACTGACTCCAGAAATTCACTACTATGATAGAAAACAGTCTCTGAAATCAACAGTTTTCTATGGAAAGATGCCCAGATCCCACGATTAGGTTCAGTCTCCTAATTTAGGCTGTTCTGTTGTGAGGTTGGCAAGTATGGTAATCATTGGCCATGATTGTTCACTTGTTTTTCATCTGTAAAAGCTTTAAAATTGTGCATTTGGCTGTTGATCAGCAAAATTGATGACCCTGACCCCTGCGAATGGTAATGTCACAGAAGGACTGATCATAAAGTGGACGACTTCACCGATACTGAATCTCATCCAAACTAATTTGAAAAGTTGGCAGCCCTGTCTTCCCTCTTTGAAATGAAAACACACACAGACTGTCTCCCTATGTTTCGGTCCACCACCATGTGTAGCTTCCTTTTTTCTGTCTGTCCATCTCTCTCTTGAAACCCAATGCCCTCATACGACTCTGTTAGTTTGCTAATTGAGCTTCTTCCGTTAACAACCATATGGTATTGGTTTCAGTTGCACTGCTCCAATCTAATGAGCTATCACATGTGGAAAAAAAATAAAACCCTTTAGATTTATAACCAACTCCCTCCACTGATTCTGAGCAATGACCCTGTGATCTGAAAGGTTAAAAATTTACTGCAAGCTAACACAAACTCAGCTAATGACCATTACCTCAAATGAAAAGCAGATAAAGGGTTTCATTTTCAAACTTTATTACATCTTTAGCCCTTTTTCTCCTCTCCCTCTCTTTCTCTAAGGTCTTTTTATTGTCCATTTCGCTTGTTACAGGTGTCAAAGTCAGACAGCTTAGTGCCCCAGACTCCCAAACGCAACCAACACACAACCAGTCTTCATCAAAAGCAAAGGGACTTGTTCATACATCAGGATTACAATAATATGATTACAAAACAAACGACTTTATTTACCATGCATAAACATAGAATTAAAGCAGCTGACATTCAGTTTAATTCCATATCTCATGTTGCATGTTGGCAGTGCTGAAGCTGTAGCTTTTCAGGTTTATTCACACCACATATTTTCTATGTGCTTCCACACAGTACTCCATCTGTATTCATGTAATCAGAGATTATTGTTGCATGACACAATTAGGTGTTACCAGCCTGTGACAGTGTTGAAGAGGGAGGCATGCTAACGTGGAGCAATGGGGAGAACGGTGCCAGAGAGTGAAATTCCATATTTAAAACACTGGGCTGCAACTTTTATCGGTCCCATATGCAACCACACACACACCGACACAAAAGCTACAAGTTGCTTCCTGTTTCAGCACCAACACCCTGCAGGTTAATAAGCACCAAGGTGGAAGGAAACCATGCCACTACTTCTAGCATATAGCCCTGGCTTGTCCCAGTGCCACTTTCAGTTCACAGTGAGTCATTGTACCAATCACTCCTCATTTCCTCTCCCGTGAAGGTTTCTGCTGTGTGGTAGCAGCCAGAGTGCAGTATCCAGCAGCCTGACACAGCACTCATTATGGCCTAATGGAGGCGAAGGTGTTTTTTATGGCTCAGTCTGGTCCATTCAGCCAGTCAGGTGCCACACAAGACTCTCTGAGGGCCTTATTACAAATGTCCTCACACGAATACTTACAGAAACACACATATATACACACACACACACACCTGTAATTACTCATGTCTCCCACCTTGCCAAGACCCTGGGGTTTTGCACCCTTCCACTCAACGCTTTGTTATGTGCCTCCATCATGGGCCCCTACCAAACCACTCTAAAAGTGGCCATACTTTTATTGAAACTCCCAACAGCTGTGAATTGTTTCCAATTAGCCCAAATTGGTCAGTTAAATCTTGGTTTATAGTGAAAGTAAGTGACTTACTGAATCACCTCAGCATGGATTGCGACCATATTAGCACTGAACTTCTCTGTAATGATGCTGAGGTCCTTCAATAATCTGAATGTGTGGGTAATTGGGTGCTTAACTGTTCTTAATTGTTCTCAATTGTTTGAAATTACGTAATAGAGTGATTTATGGCCTCCAACGGGCCAGCCAGCACCAGACATCAACGCTGAGCGTCCCCCAAAGTGAAGCCATAGATTAAAAACACACCTGAGGTAGACTTTTGGGATATGGAAGTCATGCTTCATTGGCATGCACATTATCGTCAGTATGTTCCTCTGAGACCTAATGAAAGTCATGTAAATGCATTCATTGCTAAAATGAATAGGTGCAGAAACACAAACCTAATAAGAACTGGCTGAATGGGGGAGTCACTGGTGCGGTAAAGAAGATTAGACATAACAGCATAGTTGATGCTGTATCAGTAATTTGATCATATAGTCCAAGCTTGGCTGTGGCATGTTGGCATGCCTCTTCTAGTGAAGGGATGGTAGGCTGGAACAGAGAAACTTTGGTTCTTGATAATGTTAAATAAACCAATAACCTGGTTTTTAGTATTTGTTGACAGGATTCAACAACAAGAACAGCTGAGAAAAAATTAGATTTGGTGCCCCTTTATTCCATAACTTCACACCTTGTTCCCCAGTATCTTCATGTAATCATATGTACATACTGTACATCATTCGCACAAAAAGATCCATAGCTCCACAGTAATTATTCTGTAATCTAAAGTGTTCTAAATTCTTTACAAGACAAGAGAAAGCTCATTGGCATGCTGATGGTCTCACAACCTGAAAGTTTACAGTACTTCAAAAAGGGCAGTGAGGTTATCATAGAATCCATCTCCCTTTCTGTTTTTTTCATTTTCTCCTCTGTCTGCCCCTCTCTCTTGCTCTTTATGCTTGAGCGACCACAATTACAAGCTGAAGCCAGCACAGGATGCGGCAGTTATTTAAAATGATTCATTTAGGGAACGCAGAGCGCTGACACACTGAAACACATACTCCCTCTGCAGCCCCACATCCCACCCACATACACTAAAAAATACTAAATGTAGAGCTACACTGAAACTGTAAATATCCAGAGCAGGCATTAATTGAGTAAACCTTTCAAAGGCACCATGTTAAGATGCTACCATTCTAGGTTTTACTTACAATGAATTGTGAAAAAAATCATTTTTTTTCTCCAGGGTTACCACACAGACAAGCATATAGCATTTGCTCACTGGACCCTACCACTGTTTACTCTGGCATGTCAAATCCCAACTCCGTCTTTAAAGACGACCTGTCTCCGTGTTTGTGAATGTGGGACCACCTCAGGGGATGAGCACCCCCCACCCCGGACTGAGTGAGCTGTGATGTTTGATAAGCTGTGAGAACTCTGCAGTAAGTTCAGACAAGCAGGGCCACAGGCATTGCTATTTCTCTATCTGCAGTCCTGTCTCTCCCCTTGGGCTTTCTTTATCTATCCTACCCCCACTATTTGATGGCCCGAAAGTGCAGATATGAATCACATGTCAACAGTGTAGCAGTAAAAAAAAAAAAAATTATGGAAATGAAGAGAGGGAAGGTGAATAGGAGAGAGAGAATGAGCCGAGGAAAAAACTCCACCATCCCCACTGGCACACAACAATTAAGCCTTCTGACAGGAAGTTGAGTGCACATGCCTCCTGTCTCCATTTCCTTTCCTTGCTGCCAGCATCTGACCCCTTCTGATGACAGCAAAATTTGAAGCCTCGACATGACCAGTGAATAACATGATGGCGTCAAGCCTGTTCGCTGAAAACCTTTGTGTGGGTTGTTATGTCTTTATATCAGATTCTTCTGATTCATGCTGTGGTGTATTACAAAAAACACATACTTGTTCTTTTTCAGTTCTTACATCACAGAACAGGATGAAAGAGCCAAAAAGGCGTGAGATGTGAAAACAGTTTAAAAGTATTGCCCATCATCTTTGTTAAACACATCACAGTGAAAGATAATGGGATGAGCAACAGCAAGCCTCCTGTGTTTGAACCATTACTGTAGACTTTGGATTTATTTTGTGCAGTAAGAACAGCTGATGGAGGGAGGAGAGGTCTGCCTGATAGAATGACACATAACACAGCTGTGCCGTATCACACAAACACACACACACACACACACACACACACACACACACACACACACACACACAAACACACACACTCACAAACTACACAAGGGAGGATGTTGTTAAATGTGTTTTGTTCAAAGACCATCTGAGGCTGCATGTCAGCCTCCTCCCTTTAAGGTCTAATTTACACTCTGTCTCTCTATCAGTCTCTCCTTCTGTCTTCTTCTCTTCCTAAGAAGTGCTATTGGCTTATCCGATCCACAGATGTTTATTTCACTAGGGAGGAATGTGAAGGCCTATCAAGATCTCAGACAGATGTCAGCTTAACTATTTAGTCTGAATGCCATGCCAAAAAGAAATCAGTCAGTTTTACAGAGTTTGTCTGGATTTGACTTAAAGCAAATGACCTTTTTTGACAGGTTGGAGTGAAAGTAGGGGCAGTGTTAAGGTTAAAAAAATCCAGAATTTCCATTGTCTATTCTGTAAAATATGAAGCTCAAGTTAACATCCATGATCCGTGAGGCTGAATTTCTGTTACACCCGATTCTGCATGTGATTTTCCTTAGAATAACATTCATTCTTATAAGGAATGGCAAGATAACAGTTATCCATTTCCTCAGACAGACACTCCCTCCTTCATGATTGGCACTTTCCTCCTCTCTCCTGCACAGAAAAGATAAATTTTTGAGAGAAAGTGATGCCGATGTTGGCAGCTCTTCATGCTTTAAACTACCTGAGTGAGACATTTGTGGTTTCCTTTTGGTTATTTCCTGCACAGACTGATGTCAGATACAGAAGAATTTCGATAAAACCGTTAGCTGTTCACAGTTAAACACCCTGTTCACCAGCTGGTATCCACAACAGTCCAGAGACTGCAAATAATAAGAAAGAAGAGATGCCACAAGAGAAGAATAAAGAATACACTATGTATTTTTCTCTTTGAATTTTCAGACAACTTCACCTTTAAAATAACTCCAATCCACAAGACGTTATCTTTTTACAACACTTTTCATTTCATTGTACTTGTATGAGTAACAAAAATCAATTTCTCTGCATTTTTGTGCTTCGCTGTTTTTTTTCTTTGAAGCAGACCTTTTCTTTTCATACAATAATATACCTCTTGATGTGTCACACTTTCTCCCTCCATCTCCTCCTTCATCCCACCTGTTTCCACTTTCAGGTCAGTTCACTCCTACTGTGGAGCTTGCTCGCTCCGTGAGCCGCAAAGCTGCAATGTTGCTGATGAAAAATAAATAAATAATCCCACGCTCAGACACTTGACAATCACAAACAAATTCAGAAGATAAATAAACAAGATGGAGACAGCGTGCGCTCACTTTCTACCTCTCTGGTTGTATGTTTTTGCTACAGTTGTAGTCTAATGGGCCTACATGTTTAGTGTTTACCTTTGGCAGTATGGCTTGGTGAATTTTGAAAAGTGTGTGTTGAGGTGTGTGTGTGTGTGTGTATTTGGGAAATGCATATAATTGGGCTGTGGGTTTATTGTTTAGACTGCTTGAGTGTGATGTTCAAAGCTGTGATTGTTGGCCTCCCATTTAGTCAGGGAAATGGTGGGTGTTGTGTTTGGGTCGCTGTGCGTGTATTGGAAGAAGAGAGAACATTCAGTGATGTGGCAGCACAGAAAATGATTCTTTATGCCTGAGGTGAGTCAGTGTTTGTTTACAAAACTACTGAAATGTAACAAAGGTTTTATGGGAAGTTACAGGGAGGAAAATTGGCAAAGATCAGGTGATGTTTTAATGGGCATTGCAGCACATTTGCCTTTCTAATAGAGAATCGAAAAAATATTTTTTATTTGAGTTAACATAACTATATTTCAAACTATAAATGTTTAGACAGTTAAATGTATATTATAGATAGTTCAGGAAGTACAAGATCTATCTGCTTACTGTCTGTTAGTTTCAAAACCCATATTTCATTAAATTAGGTAAAGTTATGCATGTAAAATTTGAATCTGGTAAGTCACTTAATGTACTTTATGTGCCATGGAGCACCTCTAAATTCATATTGTACAGGGAGCTCTATCCATACTACTACACTGCAGAGAGGCAGTTACAGCTGGACCTATAAGTTACAAAGTGACACCCATAGTGTGAAAAACAGCCAGCCTTCATATATACTGTAGTACTATAGATGTCATCCCAATACAGCCATAACCTGAAAGTATGCTGACAACTGTTTGAATGTTTGCCATATAGTTTTATTGTGTTTGCTGTCATTCATCACTTTCACGGTGCTTTAAAGAGTTTTATGGTTACTTGTCAAGGAATCATGAAGGAGAGGAAGGAGAAGTTAGACTGTGAGTGAGTGTGTGTGTATGCTTATGCTGAGGGTCTCCCTAGACAATGAGGCAGATACCGTGGATGACATGGCAGACTGTATGGGTATATAGATATGCATGTATAAAGACCCGCGATGATCCATTTGATTAATAATAAGTCTGTAAAAGACAATGAACCAACTAAATGAGATGCATCACAATGCCAGATCTTTATTCATATATTCACTTGTTTTTTATAGATCAAAATGTAAGCTTTTTTGTGTATTTTGCACTTCTGTGTATTTACATTTTGTGGCTCCTCTCATCTTTGTTGACATGTCTAGTTGAGATCTAATTAATGATCCTTATCCCTAATCATCAATAATTGACAATCATTGATAATTAACTCTGCTCCGCTGTTTTAGTGCACTACGAGCCTGGTGGCAGCTCATGTAATCAAGATTAGTTAATCAGTTCAAGTCTATTGGCAACTAAAGCTCTGAGGCCTGCATGCGTGTATGTGTGTGTTCGTATCTGTGTGTGTGTGTGTGTGTGTGTGTCCCAAGTAGAGTAGGAGCTCCCTGGGTGACCGGGCCTGGCTGACTGCCCTCTTGCTGTAGATCTCTACGATTACTGTTAGAAATTACTCACAGATTGCACTGCATTCTGTACCCTAACATACACTATTTGTGTGATTGTGCTCAAGGCCCTCTCCCACATGAATACCACAAGCATGTAAGAAAAGCTGTTTCTTTCTCTAAACAACCAAAGACTGTGAACATACTAATGGAACATTAATGCCCAAGTTTATAAGACTTTCTGCTCTCTCTCACCTCATTTCACAAAGCATTTTAGCCTACTGGAGACCATAACTTAGCCCTCAGTGTTTTACCGACTGCCATGTGCTTTAGCAAAAACCTTAAGAAGATGAAACAGGGAATATGAACTAAACACTGTGCAGTGATATATTGGCCACTTACATATCCCAAACACATAATGCACTGGTGAAAGTGTGTCCAATTTGTTATGAGTTAATCCCTTGGAATGAGAGAAGATTTTGCATCCTTGTCAAATTTCTGCTCATCTCTGGCTTTAGATAACATATCTTTCCTCCACCAATGTCCATGATTTTCCCCTGTTTACATTTTGTAATGCCGTCATAGTTTTTATGATAGGACAGTCAGCCCTATCTGAGATGGTATATTCCTCTGACAACCACTAACTGCTGCAGCTTCCCACCTCATCCAGAGTGAATGGTTGATCCTCCTTAATGGAGGATCAACTGGATAACAACATTGTAGAAATGACAGGGGATTAGGAGGCTATTCTTTGGTTTGCTTTATCATGTTGCAATGCCAAATCCTCTCGGTTCACTCACACTCCATATATCAAGGGATGGGGATAGAAAAATACAAAACAAGCTACCATTGTGTAAGTAGTTCAAATGGAGACAAATCATGGTTTAACCACAGTCTTCACTTTTATGTATGACTCTTTCCCTGTACGGCAAGGCTCGGCAGAACTGTACTTGGGACAATGTCTCTTCAAGGACTCTGAGCAATGGGTGATCGACAATATTGTCCTTCACTCAGACGTCGATGAACTGCTTCTGCCTCTAATTGGTTGAATGGACCACTTGCTGAGCTGTCGTTGGTCTTTACTCCTGATTTTTAAATAACTTGACAGCTTTTCTGGGAACATTGCCAGCGTCCTTTTGAACTATACACAGTTTCTCAATTCATTTGCAACAAAAACTAGACAATGTCCTGGTGGTGAGCATCGCTCTCTTTTTGAGAGTGGGAATTTTTAGAACATTTTCAGAAAGGCTACAAACAATAGCTTAACTACATTGGAGCATTTTGAGGTTCTTCCATGGCCAACAGGTTAAGCTGCCAAGCATGAACTGCAACATTGCCAGTTTTGATGTGGCCACTGGCCTTTGTTGCCCATCTCTCTCGCTCATTTCCTGTTATCTCTCTACCACTGTCATAATGAATAGCTGGGAAACAGAAAATACTCAATACAGTGTTTTGCTAATTGTTTAAGGTGTGTCTGTAGCTTGTCAAATGTAATCCGGTTTGTCAGGCTAAAACCTTATGGCCTTTAGTACAAATCCCAGATGTTTTTGCTTTTGTTTGGGTAGAATGTGGTCCTCACAGTGATACAAGAACAGGAGTTCACACACAGTCACACATATACACACACATATGCATACACACAATGTTTAACACAAATGTCAGGAGAATGGACAGGGACATTGGACCGTATGCACTCTTTTACGCCATTTAAGCCATCAGTGCTGCTCATCACTAATGGTTTTACTTTATGTGTGTGTGTTTCTGTGTGAGTGTGCTTCTGTGTGTGTATGTGTGTGTGTGTGTGTGCTTCTGTGTGTATGGGAGTTGCCCTGAGGAAGTTTACACCCTGACAGCGAACCTCCCAATAGGATGGGAGGACACTGTTTTAACCTGTTAACCTATAGCCTGATCCTCTTAGGTAACTTGGACCCGGTCACATCTGCTACACACACATACACACCCAGTCATAGCAGCAGTAGGTTAATTACCACCAAAGTGCAATAATACGCACATCCCATCTCCCTTTAAGAGTGGGACACGCAGCAACTCTCTTTTCTGAGTCCAACAGTACAGCTCTCCCTCATCTTAAACGAATGTGACCCGTGCTTGTACTTGGCTCTCTGACCCCTCCACATTTTTTGCTAAAAGAAAAAGCTGATGTAGATTTGGACTGACTCACGCCTCTGTCCAAATGTAGCAGAATGCCAAAGAAATCCATGTTTACTTCAGAATCAACAGGGGGATTGGGACTGCACGCTCCTGTCTAGAAGACACACGGCCAAAGCATCCCACCCAGCAGGATCTGGTGCCTAAACCAGATCCATTACAGCTGTTCTTTCCTCTCACCAGCACCTGGGGGAATCCCAGAGGAGGAAACGCCACGTTCAGAAAGATAATCAGGATAGACCTTGAGTGGACATGCATGCTCATCCAAATTTAACAATTATAGGATTATCTCAGTGTTATGACACCCATTTTCATGATCAAATCCATTTGACTCACTCCCATTGACACGATTTAGAGTCATACAAGGCTCTTTAGCCTTCCACCCAATGTTATTCTAATATTGTTATACTTATTATATGTCTGGTACTCAAATGATGTAAGGGTTATAAGCTGTAATTAATGGCTTTGTTTGGTCAACCATTTACTAATGCTTTATAGATCAGATATAAATCATTAGAATCACTTTTGGGTGGTCAGGCTGTGGAAAACTCTCCTCCAGCATGAAACTTTCTTTTCTTTTCTTCTTTTTCATCAAGAAGACTCCTCCATTGTTTAACTGCAATAGCATATATACATACCCTACAGAATATAATTTAAAAAAAAAAAATGTATATACTTATAAGCACGATCAAATAAAATACACAAAGTTACAAGTATACAAGTATACAAGTATACAAGAGCAATCATGGAAAAAATCTGAGGATGTGTAGTGACCACTGGAGCCGGTTGGCAGTGGTACAGATGCTGAGGGCCCCTCCCCTTCAGCAGGAGCGGCTTAATTGGGAGTTTTCAGTCTTTCCAGAGGCGAACTGGTGGAAAACACACACACACGCACACACACCCACACACACACAGACAGTCACACGCGAACTCACAGTGCACTGAGAGTTCAAGAGTGTTATTTTGCGTTTAACTACAGTTACGGGGGTTGAAATACTTTTGGGAAGTATTGTGTTTATCCATTCACTTTTCTTTTCGTCAGGACGTGCGGGCACGTGTTGCCTGTAAGAAAATACGGAGTTGAGTGCGCAGGTAAGATGAAACACGATATAACAACGATAATGTAAATCATGTGCACTTTATTAGAGATTTAAAGCTTGGTGTCCGGTACTGCTGTACAGTTTCAATTAATGTGCTGTTTTTCTTTTAGTTTATGCTTACTCATCTGTTGCTTTTTCCTATCTGTTGCGTCTGAAGAGCCCAATTAACCAAAGTGAGGTTACTTGATATTGTCTAGATAATATGAGTTATCACTGAAGTGGGTCGACCGAACAGTAGAAGACAGAGACATGAGTCACTGGAGCTGTTCTTGTTATTTAACTACATATTCTTATATGTTTTTGATACAACGCAGTTTGTAGATTAGGCTGTTTGACTTTATGCAATGACTTTATTAAGATACTTTCCAGATCTACAAATTTACTGTAGATGTGTCTGTCTGTGACAACTTCTCCAACTTTTCATCTTTTCCTAATTCAAGCTTTCAAAGCTGCATCTATTTCCAAACTATTAACTTTATGAAGTGCTTTGGTTAAAGCTGGTGACAAGGGCAGCATGATTGGATGATCCTATGAGGAACTTAACCAATTTATAAGGAACATTTTCTATCATTTTCATCTTTCTAACACGTGCTTTTCATCACACCGCAGTGATGTGTTTCCTAACTGTGTAAACAGTGATGGGTTGATAATGTTTCAGTGAATAAAAGTAAGTTGATCTTATCTACACATTGATCTTATCTCATCTTAATCTACTCACACATTTCATTTAATGCAGCTGGCAACCTCAAATCAATGTGTCAAGATGCATTAATGTTTTATTTTACACCACTGGGAGGTATATAGAGCTAGAGAGGTACATATACATGCCTACATATGTTAGAGGTTGGTTGAGTGGCAGGTTTTTAGGGTACCAACTGTATTTGATGAGTGTTTGGACAGTTTTTCAGGAGGGGGTGAGTGTGTGAGCTCCAAATACCCTCAAATTCAATGTGACAAGGTGCACTGAAACAGCCAAGCCCTTTTCCTGATCCAAGATATTCACATTGCGGATTTACAGAACATTAGACATGGTGCAGTAGGCTTACTTTACTTATGAAGCTCACTGTGCTGTGTGTATTTCTGTGGTTTACTGTGCAGCATAAAGAAAAAAATAACAGTGATGTGGGTTCACTAGTGTAGTTATTTAGCCACCCTTCCCTGCCTTTATATCTAACAGTCTCAAGGACCCACTCTCCACTTACTGCATTTCCAAAGGTTTATTTAACTCCCTAGAAGGAACTTTTGGTTGAGGGGGTGTTCGGAGAGAGGCAAAGAAACTGTTGAAAGGAAGCAGAGAGATGAGAGTTGTGTTGATATCGATTTCTTTGGCAGTGTTCCAGTGCTTTCGATCAGCATGACTGAGGCAAATAAATAATTTCTGCTTCGGGCCACAGAAAGACAACTCAGAAAATCTTGTCTGATTTTCTCCTTTAAACACTGTCCAATCATTATATCATTGGGTGGTGTCTGCCAGGCATGCTTAATACAGCCTGCTGTATCTGCAGGCATCCACAGGTTTACTGGATTGCAGATAGGGCAGGCTGTGGATTGCTGCTGACAGATTGCTGCACAGCCTGGAGATGCACACTTGTGAGATTTGAGGACCTTGAAGGGACTTTTGAAAAGTGACAACATGCTTTGTATATCTTATTCTCATTTTTGTGAGTCCTTCGGTATGATAGGGAAGGTGAATTTGATAATAAATTACAATGTGAGACTGGTTGAAGGCCTTTGGAACCTGCGCTGTGCTAACCCTGTACCTCCTGGATGATTTCATTCGCCCCTGTTGTGTACGGCGTGTCTGGACTGATCCAATATTACCCCGAAAACTCACAGCATCACTATTCAGCTGTGCTTTGAATGGCCTACAGCACTGTTCCTGCACTCTGAGACAACATGCAGTTCATGCCGAAACATTTTCCTGGACGGTGATGAAAACTAAAAACTGAAAGAGTGCTTTCTCAAAACTCACCAGGTTTTGGGTGGAAAGTGTTATAAAAACATACTTGTAGCCATGCAGCACACTGGCCTAGCCTTATATGGTCATGTATCCAGAATCCTTCAGTGCAGACAGACAAAGCAGCTAGGGCACCTTTGCTGCAGTGGTGATGTTAGTATGTTTAGAGAGTCTACAACGGCTAGGTGCCAACGACTTGCAGACAGACAGCCCGGCTGGGTTTGCCTGCAGCTCTGCGGCCTCTGTGTTTCCTCTGTATGTGCTGAACTGCACTGGAGCTGGTCAGGAACCATGTAACAAAAGCCCTTACAGGAATCAGAATGAACAATAGAGTTGTTTCCCACATTTGTAGAAGACTTTACTGCTCTTGAGAAGAGCTGTTGCATAGCATAACTGGGTGTACCCCTGTATCCTCGGGCCATCAGGAGACAAGCATGAGCACTTACAACTGTCAGTCACTACTCATGCTCTATTACTCCCATTTGCCTACCTCAGGATGGTATCAGCTTACACACACACATATGTTCATACACGCAGACACTCATACACATTCAGAGTTGCATGCCCGGGTCATGACCTATTCAGCATGTGTAGAGTTACTTGTTTTGTTGTCGCTTATCAACAAAACCTATCGGCATGTTTGTCCATATGGCGTTGTCTCAGTTACATGGTCGCTCCTCTGTATCGAATAGCCACTCGACTATGTTTCCACATTGTGTTTTTCCATTTCCATCGTCTCTATTGAAAAGAGTAAAACCACAGATCCAATATCACTTCTCGCCCCCACTCCTTTCCATTCACCCCTGGTGTGACAGCAGACCTGAGCTGGCGCTGTCTGAGTTGTATAAAGTTGAGCAGATTAAACAGCAACATTAAACATAAAGTGAGTCTTTAACAAAGGCAGCACAAGCACTATCATCTGCCTTTGGTGTATTTGGTTACCAGTTGCCCAGTATTCTCTTACCAGTGTTTTCAGATAACAGCTTAGGGAGGGACAAAATGTGTACAGAGAGGATTTCAGGGTTGGAATTTTATCCATCTCTGTTGGCTTTTTCCCTGCAGACATACTCTTCACTTCCCAACGGAAAACATTCCACTGGTATGTCCTCTCGTCTGGGCATTACCATTCACTGATTTCATGCATAGAAGTTTTAAGCAAAATTTTAATCTCACGAGACATGGGCCATTTTTTATGTGAATGTATTGTGAATATGTGTATGTGTTGCAAAATAATCCTCACTTAAACTATCTAACTAGGGCAGTGGAGTTAACTGTCAGGACTCCACTGGCGTTTAATTGTGTGAGAGGGGCATTCTGTAATCAGACAGCCTGTGGGGTTCTGATTTATAGGATTTATTAGAAGCTAAACGGCTGCAGGAAATACAGATTTTCCTAATGGCAAGGGATCAAATGATCCCTGCTCTGCTCCATGGAGTGGTATTAGATATCCTTACCTAACATGTTTTGTACTATGCGTTCATTCATTATTTAGAGCTAATTTTGTGGCAGCGTTTTCAACTTCAAAGCCCATCTCTGTCTGTATCACCATGTTCAGATGATTAAATTGTGTGTGTAAGGGGATATTTAGGCAATTTATTTTGCATTCATTTTTTGAAGTGATATGTAATTTCCCAAGAGACACACATGCTGTGCTGATAAATACAGTGTTTCTCCCAGATAAGGTTGGCTAATGTTTGTGGTTGAAATCTAAAATGAAACACAGCTTGCTGCCTTGATGATTACTTTATGACCTGAGTAAACAAATAACAGAAAAAAGAGTGAGCGATGCTATAAAAGTTGCCAAAAATCTTTAGTATAATTGTATGTAGGATGAGGTTTTGATCTCAGTCCAGAAAAATCTTCCATCACTTCAAGGATCGCGTGTTTCATATTTGCTTCTTCTCTGGCGACAGTTAATTCTCAGCATAGCGTGTTCAATGTTTACATTGTTAAGGCAAAACAGTTTAGACAAGAGTTAGGAGATAAAGATGTTGGACCCTTCAGATCAATATTACCAGTTTTTATTAAAGCTGTGCTGCAGGCCTCTTTATTTGGACACAGAGCTGACAATGCTATTTTACTTTGTTTCTAGAAATCTTTTAGCTTGTTATGGAAAGTGAAATAAATGACCCTCTCTCTAAAATATACACTACACTACAGTGCCAAGACATAAAGAGAAAGAGAGGTGCGTGTCTGTGTTTGAACAGTGGTGTTTTCCCTTCTTTACTGACATCTATAACGGTAGTTATAGCAAACAGAACAACCTTAAAAATGTTGTTTCTTGAATCTGCTTTATAGTTTGTGTTCAGTGAAAACACAAACAGTGTGGCCTGATGGCTGTCCTATATTTTCCCTTCGAGACATGAACTCACACAGACTCACAGGGGAGTTACATGCTTGCTTAAATGCAATGTGAAAAAAGATGATTGACTGTTGCCAAGAACAACAACTCTTGTCTTGAGAGCTAGAAACAATTACCTATGTTGTTCTGCCAGGTCAATGCCTGTGGTCAGGGAATAAAGACAAATAACCGTACTAATGCACTCTGTCCTGTGGAGATGGAGGGACTTGATAATAGTGTTCTCTACAGGGCACCTGGGTGTTGCTAAACGCCTCATTAGGGCTGGTCTCCATGTGAGAATGCCTGTGGCCAGAGCACTTTTTCACTATCTGCTCCTTCCTCATGTCTGCTGACAACTTCTATTGGGAATATTTTGTTGTAAAAGTTCAGCTTTGTTAAAAGGATCATGGAGCATCTTGATTTCTAGATTTTGAATCATTGTTAATTAATGGCTGCTGGTGAATGGTCGTTCAGTGGCGCCTATAAGCTGTATTTGTTTGATGTTGGGCCTTAACCGGAAAAGCCAGTACATTTAGGGAAATGACATATATGATGCTTTATATTGGGCTGAGATCAGAAGCGAGTAGCACCATATTGGCTGCCAGCTTTAAATCTGTCACCATCGCCATCACGATTGTTTCCCATCACCCCCTGCACCGCGTGCTGGCCATGCTGCCAAAGACAACAGGGACTGTAGTCGCCAGGAAACAGGGGTGTTAGCTTAACCCCCATGGCACAAGCTGTTTCTTCTCTTTCTCACCTCCCTCTCTGTCACTCATTTTCTCTCTCTCTGTCTTTTCTTCTCTATTATTCACTCTTTCTAAAGTATTGACTGACTTACAATGCATACTATATCTTTCCCTGCTATATTGTGTGACGATCTCCTGTTGTCACCCTTTTCTCCACACTTGGAGAGTTATTAATGCTCCTCTTCTAACACTTGAGCTTTCTCCTTTGTTTGGGGTGTATTCTTCTCGAGGGGTGCCGCACAGGCCTGTACTGCTGATAGATGTGGGCACTCAAGCGGCGAAGAGAGATACATTACTCGAACGCCACTCACATGGGTGAAATCGTGTCACTGCACCCCTGAAGATACTGTAGAGAGGATGAGCCTCACAGCCAGCAGCGTGCAAAGACTGCACGGATTTAAACCTGCTCACTTTCTCACTCTCTTTGCTGATTGCCCATCCATCACACACAGCTCCATATCTGTATTTCTAACCCTGAAGGTGTGAAGGTGCCTCAATTTGTCATCTTAAATAAACAGCAGTCTGTTTATCAGTGCCTAATCCTGAGTCCTTTCAGTTTAACGCTGCGGGGTGCTTGGATGGGTGCCACTCTGCCCTGATTCTCAGTAATGAACTCAAATTTCAAACACCGGATGACAAAACCAGACAGGGAAAATAAATGAAGTGAAATGAGCTTGACTATTACAGCTTGTATCTGTCTGCCAACATGCCATTTTACATTTTATCATGCAATGCAAATCTGTATGCGCAGATGTGAATGTGATCAGAATGTCACCTTTAATTCCTTTAATTTCCAAGATGCTGCACAGACAATATTTGTCCCAGAAGGTGATTGTGTCTTCTTTTGTCTATATGTCCAATTGCTCCAACTAGGAGCATAATGTTTGGTTTCAGCAGATACTTGAGCATAAGTGCCACATTGCAACTATTAATCTTAGCTGACATTGTTTATGTTGATGTGTGTTATCTGAGATGGGGGTGGAAGGAAAGTAATGAGGGAGATGTAACAATATGGTTGTAAGGGGGAGACATTCTTTTGGTACATTAATTAATTTCTTTATTGATTTTCTGGTTAATTAGTAGCTTGAAGTGCTGTAGGACTGACGGTTAAAAACACTGTAGCATACGTGCCTCTTAATGGAGAGCATCACCAGAGAAAAGATCTCTGCAGACTTATCAGTTGCATGCCCTTCAATACCTCCTGTGTCTGTTGATGATCATGTTCCTTAATCACAAATTTATTTAAATGGACAACTTTTTAATCCCAATGAAACTTTTTCACAGTTGCATGTTTCCAACGCTTAAATGCTAAAGTTCCCTACTGACATAATCAAAAATATGCCGCAATGATTTCACTCTGTCCCGTGTTGAATTAGTGCACATCGCTCAAGTTCTCCTTGCTTGTTAGTGACAGAAAAGCCAGTCAGTGTTCCCATGTTCACTCACACGGCTCACTTTCCTTTGGGCGTGAATGTCTGTGCTACAGGGCCCTTTAATTCACTGTGAAGTCCTTAACAGGGCATGCTCAATTTTTTACAGGACATAAAGGAGGATTTGACAAGGTCATCAGCCAATGCTAAAACTACTGCCGAATAGCCTTTAGCTAAATAATTAAGTGAGTTATCAAAGTAGAAAGAGGATGGAGGAGAGAGAGAAGCTGCAAGAGGCACAGCGGAGTGAAGGATACTAGAATGTGACTGTTTTGCTAGCCTGACCTTTGTTTTGGGCAAACAGATTTAGAGGCGACACAAAAGGAAAACCAGTGACAGGCAACAGCTGATGTAGGACGACTAAAGAGAAGGGACATGCCTGTAGGGCACCATGGTGAAACAGCTGAAGAGCCACAACAGAAACTTGTGTACATATCCTGCGTGAAGTTAGATGAGACTGCGCACACACACACACACACACACACACACACACTTATGATTGCTCCTCCCTTGCTTGACTTTTTTCTCCGGTCTCTCTCCAGGGTTGCAGAAACGGACAGAGTGAAAACGGAGCAGGATCACTCCACACACCATGAAGACAGACTCTGGCAATCAGAGTCTGAATGAAATTGGGGCTCCTCACTGCATGTCTGGCAGTAATTACGATGGCAAAGGGAAGAGGATTAAGGTACTATCCCATCCAGGGGTCCTGCTAGTGGGATTGGTGGTGTTGGCCACCTTCCCCTTTGGAGCAAGCACCAAACAAAGTGTCCCCAGGGTCAAACTCAGTCACAGAGGTAAGAACTAAAATACTGTTGATTTGTCTGTTGATTTTATTTTTGTTACACATTTACATTAACATTGATACTTTTATGTTATTACAGTATGTGTCTATGGTAGTACAAGAGCAAAATAAAATTTGGATATTTTGATGTCATTTAATATATTTCATCATCAGTGCAACATGGCATCATCAATGTACTTCCACCTAGCTAGAGTTAAGGTTAAAGCTGCTTGAGATTTATGATTCTGTTGACTCATACCTTTGATTCTCTTGATTTCTTTCTGTTAGGATTTTAGCCATTCAGCGTGCATCTTCAAAGGCTATGTCTAGCTTTGTCTCTCTTTCTCTGTAACATTTTTGTCTCCACTTGTCTCCATCTCTCTTGTGACTTTGTACACACATCCAAGAGGAAAAGTGAAAAGAGGGCTTAGTAGACTCAGTTGCACTGTTAAAGTAAATGACGTTTGAAACTTCACTGTAAAGTAGAGTGAGAGATTTAAGACTTACTTGCTGATCCATTAGACCGTTTCAACCTTCTCTGTTTGTCACCTTTGATGACAAGGATGTTTACTGGTCACTTTATTGCAAACATGAATGCAAACTCTTAATCCTCTTATTGGCATAACTTTATTACATAAACCTCCCGTCAGTTTTCATGAAATGAAGTGTTGTTGCAGTCCAGTCTATATTTCTTAATCACATGCAGAACATACATTTCATGTTGATGCTCCTGGTCCATAAGAGACTGCCTGTCAATCTGTTGTGTGTATATTAGCAGGCCCCGGCAATAAGCACTGTGTCCATGTGTTTAGTTTTGTGTTAACTGAGTCTGCTTGCTCTGTGCCACCAGGGAAAAGCTAAATTATTGCTGCCCTTAAAACCCATTCTAAACACCAGTGCAAACTTTACTTCAAAGTCTCCATCCCTCATTCCATGTATCAGCTACAAGAAACCACACAAATGAACTTCAGTCTTACTCCATAAAATTGAATCCCCACTGTGACCTAAAAGTAAACTCAGTCTGACTTCAACCTCCAAAAGCTTCCAAAGGCTTCCAAAACCCAGTATGGCTGGAAATAGATACACATGCATGTCCTGAGTGTCCAACATAAATATATGTAAGTAACTGCAGGAATAATGATTGCTAGGGACAGTGTTTATACAGCAACAGGGCTAGTACTACGATCTACTGTATGTCTCATTTTATGTTTGTTACAAACCAACAAGTTGACAAAATAAGTTATTTCATAATTTCATATATGATGGAGCCATATATCTGAGACAACTTTTTTGATACTCTATCAGGGTGTGTCTATTGGCTTTGACTATTAGCACAGCTGACTAAACTTTGCTGTTCATTCAAGAGAACGGACGTCTGACTATTCAGTTTCCTTTGGATCTCAGATTAACAGCAGTAGAACAATGTCCATGTTTGGCTCTCTCACTCTGAAGCAAATGACTGAAGCAAAAAAGAATCTATCAAAAGCAAAATCACCTCTGACCCAGTGCACACGTCATGCACACATCGTGTGATGATGTCTCATCAGTGCACACTCTTCAAAAGCAACACCACCCAGCAGTGGTCACTCTTCAAACATCGCATCAACCTCCTGTGAAAGCACGGCTTCGGCGAGTGAAGGGTGAAACGATCAAAGTGAAATCATCCCTGATTGAGTGAACAACTCCAAAACAACTGCGTTCTTCTCCAAACTTACAGACTTTACTCTGAAAAACACGTCGTGAGGCACAAGTTCACCCTGAGTCACAAGAGAGATGACATGGCCTTCTGCCAAATGCGAAGTAAAATCATCTGGTCATAATTTATATATTTTTGATATGGTGCACATTCAGATTGTTGTGAAGTCTTTGTTCTTAATGTGCAACCAGAGGGATTAACTTACACCACATGTATTCTATCCATGGTCTTACTCAAAAGCTACAGTTTATTAGTCCCTTACAATAGAAAGTCAATTTATAGGACACTTTGCTTCTACTTGTAAACAGTTGCACAATATCTTATATCCATTTAGTGAGCAAAGTAACTTAACATAACAGAATCAAATCTCATTTCAGTGAATTATATCTTAGTTCCTGCTCAACATTGCTTTTTGACTTTTTGAACATTTTATACTGGCTGTGACGTTAGTGTATTCTGAAACCATGGACAGAACATCCTACATTGCATATTAATAGCAGACACATGGCTGTGACACGTGCAACATGAAAACAGCAGCCTCATTTCAGCTAGCCTCAATGCTGAGTACAGTGATCAGTAGGTTAATTCTTATGAATATCGTTCAAATTCCTGCTTAAATTATGTGACTCTTGTCTTTCTTTCCCACTTAATGCTCTTGTTTCAACTTCAGACAAAAGGCAACAATGCAGTTGATAAAGCATCACTGCTCTCATCATATGTCACTGTAGGTGGTCTGCACAGTAACAGACATTATAGTATTATAGAGCTTAAATCTAATTCAGCAGAGCCTAAACCTGTTGGCAGCAAGTTAGCGTGGTGATGTCATTCTAAAATAAATGTGTGCTTGAGAGTATTGCAGAGCAGTAGCAGAGAAGTTGATCAAGAGTTGGGGTAGGGGGTTTAGGGCTCTCCTCTTTGGAGAAAGGTGTGGAGCACTATGCTTATCGGCAGCAGCTAAGCAGGCTGTTTCAATGGGCTCATAGTGGCTGTGTGTTTACAGAACAGATTAGCGTTAGCAAAGGGCTAGCAGGCCTAATCTCTCTGCAAGGTTTAGTCTGCTTGGGGCATGATGTGTGTGTGTGGGGAGGTGAAAGATATGAGCATGTGGGGGTACTGTGTGTGTGAGCTTGTGTATTGGAGGAGGTATTAAGTAGGATTGTGTGGTGTGGAGGGGTCCTAGAAGTTCAAATATTGAAGGTTGGTAACCTCTCCAATCCTTCTCACCAAGAGGGTAATCACAATGTCAATCCTTTCAGAATGACTCCCACAGGACTCCCCCGCATTGAGCCAGTGTTTATCCAAGGCATGTTGCTATACTGGCGTCCTGGAAAGAGCCTGGTGATAGAAGAGATTTCCTTAGATCAAGGAGATCAAGGACACAGCACTGAGCTGAGAATGTAGTCAGTAGTCAGCTCCCAGAAATGGACCTTGGAAGCTGGGAGACCAAACACCAACCTATACTAATGGAAACTGCCTGTATACAGTATAATCGAACTCCTTTTTTAACCATTTATTTTAGGTGTTACATCTGTGCAAAAGTCAACTGTTAACTATATCATAATCTAGTGGGTGTGCAACCGGTATTCCACCTGCTCTTATCATATCCTTATATTATATTGCCCATGACAGGCAACCACAACTTGGTTTATGATGATGTGATGTCATATGCAGATGATAGATAATCAGACAGGTAGATAGATAATCAGACAGGTAGTTCTAGAGCAAATAAAACACTTTCTCCTTTTAAACTGTTGCCTTTAAATTGAGAGATATCTTTGTGGTTAACAAAGCAATGAAAATACCCTGATAAAGATATCTCATAATGCATCTACTGAAGTGTCAGATTCTTACTGTATCTCTTCTCAATCAGCATGCGTAGCTAAGGTGTTGAACCACAGAGGATTAGGTAGTTTCAAGTCAAGCCAAGACACGTTTTTGTCTGGATGAGGAAACCCTCTGCTTGTTTTGGGGATTTTGTTATGAGTGAGCTGCAGGGATAATCCTGCTGAAATATCTTTTCCAACAAACTGTAATTCAATGCTACGTGGTGCATTTTTAAACCTAAGCTATATGTATACACAATACTGCAGGGATTTATTAATCTCTTTGTTTGCCTCTGTGTCTATCTTTCACTCTCTTTGGGCCAGAACTGCTGCAAGCTGGCAGTTTATCTCTGTTTTTGGGCTCCTCCGATGGCCTCCACTCCCACTCGCTGATGTTGGATGAGGAGAGAGGTCGTCTTCTGTTGGGAGCCAGGGATCACATCTACCTGCTTGACCCCGACAACCTGGCCAGAGCCTCCAGAAAGGTATGCTGGGTACACTATGCTGGGAAGAATAGGAATGTGCAAATTCAAACTCAGATTTCAGGACAAAGAATGTCCAAGAATGAATGTAGTGCAATGAGTAAATCAGCAGCGTTTTCTTTTGTAGGTATTCAGGCCATTTACTATACTTGAAAAGCTGTTTAGGCAGACTTTGAGATGTTTACAGCAGTTTTAAGGGTCCCCACACCCTCTGACAGAAGGAGAATGCAGGAAGAAATTCAAGTTTAAACAGAAGATGGAGTATCTTCTCCTCACACAGGCTGGCCCAGTCCTCAGGCATGTAAAGTCCTGCTCGCAGTCACTTGGAACATTCTAATAACCTTGCATGCAGCGGCTAATTATTAAAGAGACAGTCATTTAGCTTGAGCTCATAGCACTTATACCTATCTTACCCTTAAGTGCAGTGATGTAACGTGTTTCTTTTCCATTACTGTGTTGCTAAGCTGAAATACACTCAGGCGTGTATTGTTTTAGAGAAGAGCTCACCTTTCAGTCAGCAGCAGTCTGAAACTGTCTGTCTGGTGAGGTCAGGGTCACGATGTTGGAGGGCACACACACACACACACACAGTACATATGCACACTCACACATATACACAAACACACAAATGCATTTGGACGGAGGCCACATGTTGTAGACGTGAGTGTGTGTTTATGCAGCTGAGGTTGATACGCAAGTGGGACGACAGTGTGTTTATTTGATTTTTATCTGGTTGTTTTAACTTTTAGTCTTGCTCTCAAAGTGTTGCCTTTCTGTTGCCTCTTTGGTCATTGATACTGATGCCACAAAGATATGCACCAAAAGTCTAATTCTCCTTTGAGCCCTTTCGGACCAGACCTTCTCAGTGAATATGATCTCGAGACACAAACTCTGTGTTTATCAGTTAATGAAGAGGCATACCTGGAAAGGGACCCTCTGGCACTAAAACACAACCAGATATTCTGTTAACAAGCATTCTAGTTATTTTACCTTGATTTTCAGGCGATAGCTGCTATGTTGAAAACTTTCTACCAAAGTCTTTAAATATCTCCATATGCTGTAGTAAAAGTGGGCCACTGATCATTTCATATGCAGCATTTCAAAACCAGTTTAAGCCCTACACAAGGGCCACACACTGTACTCAGTCAACATATCACGTTGTAACACTGGTTTTCTGTATGAATTCCTCAGCGGCATGCAATTATTTAGAATCATGAGATGTTTTAATATTTGTGTCAGCATGTTTGCATGCGTGTTCAAGCTCTGTCGACCCATGAAAAAGTTTGGCGATAGCTCTCCTTGGTAGGATTTAGGGGAGGTAACACGTTAAGTACATAAGCCTGTTATAACACATGTGTGAACATGGCGGGGTACATTGAAGGGACACTGGATGCTATACATCCAGTGCCCGCCTGTGCCAGCACCTAGAGGTGTTAATTGTTGTATAAGTCAGATCAGTTGTTTCATAATCCCCCAAATGCCAAAGAGAGAGGTGAGGAGTGGACATTTAGCCTGTGCTCTTAAATGATTTCATTTAGATTTTCAACAGACACCAAAGATAAAAAAAATTAAGTATAAAATTAAGTAATTAATTAAGTATACACTTGCAAATAACTGAATGCAAACCATAAAACATCAGAATGAAACAGACATCAACAATAATTATGGTAAAAACAAAATATTGTTTCTTTAAAAGTGATTTGACGTAACAAAGAAGCGGTTTGCAGTTCTCTAGCAGTTTGCTCCAGAGTTGAGGGGCCCTGATTGAAAAGACCCAGTCTCCTCTTGCTTTTAGCTGTTAAAAACCACTACAAAGGACCTTCTGGAGAATCTTGAGCTGTATTTGGGCTCCTATCAGGTTAGAGGGTCAGAGGTTTATTCAGTAGGACCCTTTAAAGTGATCCATAAAATTTTATATTCCACTCTAAAATGCATTAAGTAGCCAGCATAGAGATGCTAAAATGGGAGTATTGTGCACTCACCATGCAGACATTGTGAGAAGTCTGGCAGCTGCATTTGGAATATATTGCAGCTTGAACACATTATATTGTTATTTTACTGGCTTAAAGAGGCACAAAGCGCGTTGCAACAGTCTGGGAGAGATTTAATGGAAAGTCTTAATTCAAATACTGTCCCAGTTTTTTGTAGACAAAAACGCTCTAAACTTAAAAACTTGAATTATAGTAGCATATAAATGGAAATAACTGTATGAGGACTGATTCATGATCCGGAGTTCACGTCTCACATGATGAATTATGAGAAATGTGAAATGTTTCTCTTTTTATTTTATCTGTCATTAGATTCACTGGCCTGCTCCCCGGGACCGAGTTGAAATGTGCAAACTAGCCGGCAAACATGCAAATGTAAGTGTTTCTAAAAAAACTGAAATATAAACTCGTTGGCTGTAATACACAGAATGCCTGTTCAGCCAGCCTCTCTGTAATATTTCATCCCTATGTTTGTTCTGTCCCTGCTTGTCTTAGTTGGAGTGCGCTAACTTTGTCAGGGTACTCCACAACTACAACCGAACTCATGTCTATGCCTGTGGGACAGGAGCCTTCCATCCCAACTGTGCTTTCATTGAAATCACCGGCCGCAGACAGGTAAATTAGACATGCATGTGTGAATGTCAGCAGGACTGATTTTTGGCATGAATTCAGGAGTTGGATTTAAATTTTTGAAAGTGATACACTATCTTCCTTTTCGCCTCTCAGGATGGTGTGTTCCAACTACTGTCTAGCACAGTGGAGTCCGGCAGATTGAAATGTCCTTTTGATCCCTTGCAGCCATTCACCTCAATCCTCACAGGTAAGACGAGCCTGGCAGTCCTCCGCCTGCCTTATCTCTCGTGCACCAGAATTTTATTGCTGCGCTGCACCATTTACCCAGGAATAAAATGATGTTTCTCCTAAAGTCTACTCAGTTGTTTAAGTACATTTGTATTCATGTATTTTCTTTCCCAGCACTTTTCTGCGAATTATTTTAGTCAAGAAAGAGGCAAGCAATTATTTCTCAGGCAGCAGCAAAGTTACTTGGCAAAGAATTGTAAACAACAAGTGATTTTTAGCCTTATCTCCATTTCATATGTTTGTTTCTTGAAATCTTTCTCAGTCTGTGTGTGTTTGTGTGTGGGTTCACTGAGACAGCACACTGAAATGGTAAAAGATAAATAGTACTTTAAACGGTCAAATCTGTTTTCTGATATGTCTTTATTATGTGCATATTAAACAGGATTGTAAAAATGTAAAACAAAGAATCTATAGCTATTTGACTTTTCCTATACAATAATATAGTATATGTGTTGATTTCTGAATATCTTAATGTCATGATTGATTGACCCTCTGTGTAATTGGTCCAGATCAGTATCTGTATGCGGGCACATCTTCAGACTTCCTGGGCAAAGACACAACATTCACACGCTCCCTTGGCCCTCCACCTGACCAGCACTTCATACGCACAGACATCTCTGAAGACTACTGGATCAATGGTACGGACATGCTTGCACATATCCACATTAACACGCTGAGTGCACTCAAAACTTGTTATTGCTTTTTCTTCAAACTTCCAGCCTCTCTACTGATACAAAGAGCCTCTCTGTGCCCTCAGGACGGTTATTGGCATTCCACCGCAGAGGAGACAGCCCACTTATTCATTTAGCTGGAACTTTTAATACGAATGCCATAGCTGAACGGGGACCACACCTACAGGGGAATTTACAGTGTGTCACAAGGTTCACAGCCTTAGTCATACAACCGCATAGCCACACTCACATACACACAAGGGCATGGACAGTCATCACGAAGGAGGGAGTCTCCTCTCTGTATACATCTCCAGCCTCGAGTGTTTTACAGCCACTGATGGGTTGTCGTGTATCAGCAGTTGTCACTAGGATCTAAATCCTTACACATGGTCTCCACATTTCACAACCACACAGTCAAAGATGTTTGGAGTAATTATGTCTGTCTGTCAGTATACGTATACAGCATGTGATGGCGCGGGGCAGGCAGAGAGAAAGAGCACAGCATTTCTAGCGGTGTTTTCTGTCCCTGTGAGCCTGTGGAACATCTTTCTAGTGCTGCAGGACTAACAATGACCTTCTGTCGAGTGTGTTAGCAGTCGTACATTAAGCTGTTCCAGTTGGGGAATCACCCTCTGGTGGTTGGCTCGGCTTCCAGGGGTTGAGCTAATGTTGATGTAATGTCACTGCAACACTTAAGCCTTTGGACTAGTTCCCCCCTGAATCAGGACACTGATGGCAACATGCTGTTGGTTGTCTGCTTTTCCCACTATTTCCTGCATCATGTATAGTTTTTACTGTCCTTATTCTAGCACTACTTTGCAACACTGAGCAACATCATAAAATAGTAATTACCAATACAACATATTATATTTGTTTTTCTGATGCCTTAATTCATCAGCCTACATTTGATGTTAATAAAACTGACTTTACTACAATCTGTAAGCAGACATACTATTTACTGCTCTAAAGGTATCTAATATTCACTTGATAGCTACAGAAGATTTTGAATACAAAGATTAGATCATCTAATAAAATATGATACATTATCTTAGATGTTAGATATAGGACTTCAATACTTGTGTTGTTAAAGCTGCAATTATTAACATTTTTATATGAACAATGGGTCAAATGACTGTGTAACTCGTAGTGACCCTCAGAGGATTATAGCCCAACTCATAGTGTTTCGGTCCTTGTTTCGGTTTTATGGTAACTTTACTGTTTTTGTTAACTCAAAACCACTTTAATTAACACAATTTCCAGCTGAAACAAGCAGCTGTTTTCGACATAAAGAAGACTTTTTTTGTTGCTGTTGGTGGAGACCAAAGCAGAGCAAGAAGGGGAATGAATATTGGTCTTACATTCATCAAATAACCAGATGCATGACTGTGACTAATAAATGCTAATGTCTGCAGGATGTGTAATGGGCAACTGTTTGCTAACATGTTGAACTTTATAAGGTGGTTATATGTCAATGTTGTCAGCTTGTCCCTCTGCACAGACTTGTAATAATGTAATATTAATAATCAAATAATTCTGCTTTAAGGTTTTGAATGCAGAACTTTATGTATTGCTCATTTTAATTAAATGATCTGGATATGGTTTCAAACACTTGGGACACTGGAGTTTGAGCCTGGGTGTTCTAGCTAAATGATTCCAACACTGCTGCATAACAGATATTTCCAGACAGGCTGAAAATCACAGAGCACTAAACAAAACTTCTTTTAAACCAAGCTAGACATTCTAGCAAACACTATATTAGTCCGGGCATCAAATTGTATGGCAAGTCGAAGATTTATATGCAGCCCAAAGTTTATCTTAGTGAACAGAAATGGTAATAAATCAGATCTTTCTGGAGAGTACAGCAAGATTGTAAATAAGCATTTGCTAAGTGGAGTGTTAATGCCACCTCAAGGCTGCAGTGCATGGCAAAGCCATTACCTGACTTATTTTAACACTCTCCGCTCCCTCTCTCCTTTCCTCTCCATGTCTTTAGAGGCCAGGTTTATATCTGCTCACCCCATTGCAGACACCTACAATCCAGATGATGATAAGATATACTTTTTCTTCCGTGAGGTGTCGTGGGAAGGAAACGACAAGAGCATCCTGTCCCGAGTGGCTCGTGTGTGCAAGGTGAGATATTACACAGAGAGGTGTAGAAAGTGGGAGGTATACAGAAGCATGGAGGGAAGGTGATAATATGACAGATGGGTAGACAGGTAGGGGAGAGAGAAAGGGATGGAGGGTCTGTAAGTCCAACCAGGAGACGAGAAATGGTGCTTGGAAGAGGTACAACATAGTTGGACAATTGACAAGACAGTTGAACTGCATGACACTCTTGCAGTGTGTGGGAGAACTGAGTCATAACTCCTACATTGATCTGATCTGATAAGGATCTTTGTGTCGGCCTCTACAGAAGTGTTTTATGCCCCACCAGGAGGAGTCTGTCCTGATACATTATTCTTTTGTAGTCACCTGAAACTGTGTGCCAGGGGCAGTAAATCATGATTTTAGCCCCTTTGTGCTCCGCTGACAGGACATTCATAGTGCTGCTACGTACATTGTCACTGAGGTCGGTGTAGTTGAAAGATCTTTGTACTATCCCATTGTCTCCATTAAAAGTATTAGGTGATAAAAAAAAAGGATGTGTAGTTTTTTGTCCAATGCAATTTATAGCGAAAGGATTCACCCCATTGGAACACGGCCTATTTCTAGAAGCACATTGCTGAACTTCACGTTTGTACCTAAACTGAATAATTTTGACAATGCAAGCTTTCTCTCTGTTCATTTGTGAGATGCTGCAAGGCATTTGAGAAGCATATCATATTTCAGTGCCCATGAGGCTCTATTTGACAGTATGTCAAACAGTTGTAAGCTTGGATGGCACTGCACAGCTGAGTGAGGACAGAAGCAGGATAGATTCATGATTGGGGACCTTTTGTATACCGTACAGTGTGCCATTAGTCATTCCAAATGGGCCTAGCCCACACAGCAGTTTGCTATAAGCATTCGGAGGTCTATTGCTACATTCTTAGAGAAAAGCTTTCAGCGTATTTATGACTTGGGAGTAAGCTGTAAGGCAGACTGGAAGGAGATTCCTCTGGATTACAGCCCTCTCTCTTTCTCCCTCTTTCAGCTATCTCTCTCTTTTGGTCTTTGTATTTTTTCCTTCACTTTTGTTATCTGTAAGTATGTTTTTCCCTGCATGTAAAAGGAATGAGGGCACTTCACTTCAATCCTCTTTGAAGATTATCACCATTGTGAAACATCCTCATTAAGTGCTTACATTTTTTTTTGTTTCTCACAAGTGTGTTTTTGTGTGTGTACAACCGTAACGATCTGTTCTGTACCACTTGTTTTAATAGGGAGGTTCTCTTAAGTGTTCTATGCATTACAAAGAGGCGCACTTGAACGCTCTTGCCCTAGCTCAATCAAAAGGTCGCTGCTTAAAATACCAATTCATATGCTAAGATAAACCTGCATTATCAATCAGAAGCCTCACTTGATTTTATTACTCTCTTCCAACATGCTGCACTTCCATTTATTTCTCTTCTCCTTTGATGTCTTTCCCCCTTCTCTGTCTGTTTTCCACTCTTTCTCTTTCCTCTCCATTTTTAATTACTCGCGACTGTCATCATACTAACAAAAAGGAATTTTTTGTGCTGGTTAAATAAGCGGATCTAAACTAGCAGCATGTGGTTCACCTGTTTATTCTTCTAATTGGTGCAGGAAATCAGAGTCAGGCTGCGATGCTTAGTGTTGTCTCAGTGTTTAAGTCCATTAGATAGATTACAGTCAGATTGTGGCTAAGTACAAAGGGTGTATTATTGATTGTAATTGTCTTTTGGACAGCTGCTGACTATGGTTTAGTTATGGTGTATGTGGTTGTGTTTTAGAATGACGTGGGTGGGCTGAGAAGCCTGACCAATAAATGGACCACCTTCCTCAAAGCCAGACTTGTGTGTTCTATCCCTGGACCAGACGGAGTGGACACACACTTTGATGAGCTTCGTAAGTGACTGTTAGAAGAAGTGGAAATCAATAAATCAATAAACTGTGCTTTATCTTCCAGAAACTACCTTTGGAGTGCCACACCTTTTCAAAGTGATCAGTCTCCAATATTAGGCTGTAGTTGCTGCTTCATTTAAATAAAAATAAAGATATAACAAGGAGGTGCAACAAAATCTTTTCCGTGCACATAAAGTTAAATAAAGACTAAAAATTGATAACCTTCATGTTGCTTCCCCTCTTTCTCATAGAGGACATCTTTCTGCTCCCTACCAGAGACGACAAAAACCCCATAGTGTATGCAGTCTTTACCACCTCAAGGTAAGTTCAGCATTCAACACACCATCATCAACATCACCTGTGGTCTCTCCTTTTTTTTCTCTTACTTACCTGGTCTCTTGTTCCCACCTTCCTCTCAGCTCCGTTTTCCGTGGCTCAGCAGTTTGTGTGTACAGCATGGCAGACATAAGGGCTGTGTTTAACGGACCTTACGCTCACAAGGAGGGCCCCGACCACCGATGGGTAGAGTACGAGGGGAGGATACCGTATCCCCGTCCTGGAACGGTGCGTTGCCCCCTTGCAGATCACAGAGACAAACAGACAGCTCACTCTTAATCACTCTTGGCTAAAGATGATTCTCTTTTCATAAATCAGATGAATAAAATCCACAACTTTCAGGGTAATTACATAAAAATAAACATGGCCTAATTTAACAGTATGCCTTGGTGGACTCAAGGGTGAAATGTTCAAGATGCTTCAGGGTATGCATGCTCACATCTGCACATGCAACCTCATGATGTAAGACATAACCTTGGCCTGATGAGGTTACTCTGCATGTTAATCAGATTCTTGTTTCAAATTTGTTTACATAGTTAATGCAATCAAGGGAGGAACCGGGATGTATGGAGGATTAGGTGTATGCTCCAGGTGTACAGCTGAGTGAGCACTTTGTTTGAGCTATAATATACACAGAAAGGGGGAGCAGGAGTTACACAGATGTTCCAGATATGCTTTGGCTCCTGTTGCTCTTTATTTAACCACTAGAGGGAGACATGTGCCAAAAAAATTGTTAGAAGCAGTCAGCTGAAAAGAAAGAGAGGAACAAAAATTCAGGAGTGATTGTGAAACCTTTTTCACCAGATCAACATTTGATATTTTGTCCTTTAGTGTCCCAGCAAGACATATGATCCAAGGATCAAGACCACCAAGGACTTCCCAGATGAGGTGGTCAGCTTCATTCGATTCCACCCTCTTATGTATCGCTCTGTCTACCCTCTGACCGGCCGGCCCGTGTTCACACGTGTCAGAGTGGATTACACCCTGACTCAGATTGTGGTGGACAGAGTCTTGGCAGAGGATGGACAATATGAGGTCATGTTCCTTGGAACAGGTGAGATGCATGCCTCTCCTCCCGGTTGTCTCTTGAAATGGTACATCTGACCAGCAGAGGGCACTAGATCACTGTGGGTTTTCCTCAGCCTTTAACAGATTATGTTAATGCTATTATGGTCCCATGGATGGCAAAATTAATCAATGAAAGGTTGCACTTGGATCCAGTGTCGTGTCTTATGTCACAGCACTGGTTCATGTGCACATTTTAAACTTAATTTATGCATGAAATTCCCAAAATATAGTCTGAGAATGAGCCACTGTTTTCAATTCAATTGTATTAGTGCCTGAGAGAAAGGTGTGAGTGTGTGGTCTAGAAGTACTCATTTTCTTTGGTTATGCACTAATACCCATATATTCATACTCTATCCTGTCTCTGTCATAGATGCTGGCTCAATTCTGAAGGTGGTGAGCATCACTCAAGAGAATTGGTCAACAGAGGAAGTGGTGCTTGAAGAACTTCAAGTTTTCCAGGTTTGTGTACAACACAGCTACACACACACATATTCACGAATACAGAAACACAAGAACACACACTTTTATTCTCTTTTGATAGATGATGCCAACTGTTCTGCAGCCGTCCTCATGGGACATGTTGACTCTGTCGCTGATGGATTTTTCTGAGCTAATAATCAACAAACTCATCTGTTGTTTTTACTCAAGCAGCGCGCCGGCAATGTATGTTTGTTGAGTTGTTAAAGCTTTAAAGTTTGTTTGTTCTACTTTTTGCAGTTTCCCACTCCCATCCTCAGTATGGAGATGTCTTCAAAACAGGTTCGGCCTCATTCTCATCCATTGTATTCCCACGCTCCTACCGCATTATTTCTGCATGTCTCCTCTGCTCTCTGCCTTTATTCATGCCGCATACATTCAGTCTTGTGCATTTGCCTGATGTGGCACAAGACATATTGTTTTTTTATCCCCAATTCACTCACATATTCAATTCTCCTCTCTCTCTTTAGCCATCCCCATTTCATTTCAGCTCTCTCTCCCCCTTCTGCCTCATTATCTTAGGGTCAGGGGTGTCAGTAGACACTTCAACCCCAATCACAGCTTCCATTAATCTCCAGCAGCGCCTGACCTGCGTGTGTGTTTGTATGTGCATGCCCGCCAGTGTTTTCAGTGCTTGTTTTGAACTTCTTTTTTGGAATCTTGTTCATGCCAGATGAGTCAGAGCAGATCCTTCAGTCACATTTGTTAAAATGCCTGAAATCTCTGTGGTTTGTTTCAAGTTTCTGTCTAAGGTTTGGAATCTCAAATGACTTTTATTGTTATAACACCTTCACCAGCGATCCTTGACCCCAGTTATTCTCGAGTATAATTCACAATAGGAACTCTGAGGAAATTTATATGAAGAAGAAGACAACCTAAATCACAACACAAAAATCTTATGTTTCATGGTCTGCTTCTGTTGCTACAGTTTCTCTGAGTATATATTTCTTGCACCTCCAACCAAATGAATTTGCTTTATGGATAACAAACTTGAACTTGATGGTGATCTGTGTGTTTACCTTCCGTAAATCAGTGTGTGGTGTGTGTTTCACTATAGCAACAGCTGTACGTGGGTTCAAGTGAAGGTCTTGCGCAGGTCTCACTCAGCAGATGTCACCTGTATGGCCATGCCTGTGCTGAATGTTGCCTGGCACGAGACCCCTACTGTGCCTGGGATGGACACACATGCTCACGATACATCCCTGCATCCAAGAGGTATGCCAGACTCCACTCCAGCAAATCTACTTTGCTGAGTTGTAGTTGCTATGTGGCTTTACTGAAAGCATGACAATTTTCCTCATTTATTTAGAGCCTGTAGATGCATACATTCACAAGAAAAGTGTAGAACAGTTAAAGCATCAATCTGTAACTCTCTGCATATTAAAAGAATAGGAAAGGTGATGGAGTGTCAAGCATTGATTTTTGAAACTGTTTCACTTACAGTTACACAGCACTGGCATAGTCAACAAGACCTCACTCCAGCATACCGACAATTATGTAATATTTTATTAAAATGAAATATCAACAATAATCAAAAATCATAATGTTTCATTAAATTTGTGTGAATTATTTCTAACATTTAAGGTAATATACCATCACCCATTTGTTTTCAAATCTCCCGCTGTATCACCACTGTAAGTAAATACATTTCTCACACACATTTGTAATACATATCAGAACCTTTATGTAAACTTGATGTAGCATGATGATATGTGTGATCTGAAGAAAAGAAAAGAAATAGTCTATAAACTACTTCCATAAACTGATTTGATCTTTTGGTGTGTGTGTGTTCCCATGTCTGGCAGAGTTCATAGTTCTCTTTGGGTTCTCTTCACTTCTTCAGCATTTTTCTTTCCACAGGATATTTAGTCCAGTTGAGGCACTGATGCCGTTCCTCTGCTGATTAATGCTACTGTTATTTCACACCTCTAGAGTGTAGTTCTCGAGCGGCAAAAGCAAGTGTGTGCATACTGTATGTGTGTTTGTGTTTTTTGTGCACTTGCTTGCATGAATCGAGGCTTTACAGAATCTATACCCTACAGTTAGAGGTCAGAATGCCAGATTTTTGGCCAGTGGGGATGCTGTTATGGTTTGTTGAATGGCGGAGGCCCTGCATTTGGTCTCAAAGGCTCTTTGAAAGCTGATCTTCACAGTGTCGATGAGTATAGGCTACAGATGTCCCATTACATAGGACTGACGGGAGGTGGAGGAGGTGTAATCAATATAAACTGAAGGAGCCCAAGTGAGCAACACCCAGCTAGAGGCCAAATAAACTTGATTTTTTTTTTTTTTTTTACCATTACCTCTACTGCCAATTCCCTTGTATGGGGCATTTTTGCTAGGATAGCTAGGAAGCTAGGAAGTGTCAACATCTTGAAACAGGACAGATTAAGGCTGACTTCTTCACCTCAAGAAAATGGCATGTGATTGTAGCTCATAGAACTTGACAGACAGATAATAATAATAGACAATGATAGACAGCAACATTTTTTTTTATTGCTTTTAAGTTTTATACATGTTTAAATCACAATTTAATTGGTTGTGAAAAATTGTTGGTGGAGGTAAAAGTTAGGGATCTTCTAATGCTCACCACAGCCTTCCTATACAGAAAACATGCTAGTTTGAGATGTCTACCATTTATTAGCTTCTTTTCTACATTCATTTTTTGTATGTATGTATTTTATGTACTGTTTCAAGCTTTTCTAAAAAAAGAAATTGAATGATGTTCTGGTTGAAAAAAAAATCACTTAAATGTTATTCACATATTTAATTATTTCATATAAACTGTAAACCTCATACCTCTTTTTAAAAAAAATTGGTGTAAGGTACAAAATTTAAACAAGAATCACTGTTGCTTCTTGCATATTTTTGCATTCAGTTTGGAAATATTATCAGAAAAATGTCACTATTCTGTCAATATTTTGTGAAGAGCATAAAATATGGATTGTTGCTTTGATAACACTTCACTTTTCCTGGTGTTGGGTACTGAAGTTATGTACAGATAAGATTGTTAAGATTACTCTCAGTATTATACAGTACATGCTCAGCATTCAGGCATGCAAATAAAAAATAAAACGTAAAAAACCTCCCAAAAGACACTTGGTAAACTTTGTGTGTTTGTTCTTCAGGCGAGCCAGAAGACAGGATATCAAGCATGGAGACCCTGCCAGTCAGTGCTGGGACACAGACAGTACGCAGACTTTTCTCTTTTACGAAGTTCATCCTGTGTCTGTTTTTTTTATTTATTTTCTTTACAAGCTGTAAACACACATCTAGTGAACAGATGAATTGATAAGTTAACCGGTTACCAAAGGAAACCTGCACCATGTACCATGTTTAGAACAAGAGAAGGGACTCTTGGATCAATAATGGATCATGTTTTCTTTAGGTCTCTCTTTAAGCCGGGTGGAGGAGAGGGTCCTCTATGGGGTGCAGAGCAACTCCACCTTCCTTGAGTGCATCCCCAAATCTCAACAGGCCCAGATCCGGTGGTACATACAGAGACCCGGATCTGAACGCAGGGAGGAGGTCAGAGAGTGTGCTCATCTGCACGTGTTCACACACACACACACACACACACACACACACTCACATACATAAATTACAGCATCTTGCTCACTCTTTCCTTTGCTTCTTTGTGTTTCTTTCTCCACTCTCTCTGAAGTGTGACCGTCTGTTTTTGTTTTTCTTGCTTTTACTGTACTTGAGGGTTTACATTTTTCTTTTATGCCAGGTCACAAATCAGGGAAATTACTGGGCCGAAGACAGGTGTTTGCAACAATCATTTCTTAAATAAGTACTCCAGATCATCCAAAAACATCCTGACATACCTGACCTCAGTCTCACCAGCCATGAGGTCTGAGGCCTGAACCCATTAGCAACAGCAGGTCTTGTTTATCTTAGGGAAGATAAAAACAGTACTTGGACCAAGAGGATTCTGTTCACAGCTTGAATACCCAAAAGTCACATTAATTGAGGAATTATAGGTAATAAGGGAGCAGTCCAGGATGTCCCTAGTTCCTTGAATGATGTCATTTTTTGAGTGCCTCTGGCTTTCTGGAAATTTTCTGAAATTCCTCTGGGTGAGGAATGACTTAAACCAGACCCACCTGAAGGGGCTTGATGATGGGTCATTATCTATCCTGTGTGAAAAATGGGGAGAAAAGGAACATGGGATTCGCATTTTACCTGCATTTTTTGCATTTCTCATTCAGTGGCCAACTGCTTTTCCCTGTGGGCCTCTGTAGTTTATTTAAGGCTAGAGTACAGATTCTTCTAGTTGTGGTTTGGATGGCAAAGTAGAGTGGTGGATCAGAAATTATGTACACTAAAGCTTCACACAGAGCATTAAAACAAAAATGCTTAACACATTTAAGTTTAAAACTCAACAATCGTGGACCAGTTGGTGAAACAGTGCAGCAAACCTTCCTTTTATTAGGGCACATTGAAAGCTGAATTTCTAGCTGCTCTAGCTGCAAACAAAAGAAGTTAAAACAAATCTCAATGGTGCATATTGTGTTTGTTTACAAAGCTGTCATTATTTTGTTTTTGCTAATTATGATTGCATCGGACCAAATGCTCTTTAAAATCCAGATCCTAGGAGACAGGATGGTAGACACAGGAGGACATACAGATACACAGCAGTAATGTGTTTGTTTTTGAGGTGTTGAAAGGAAGTCATTGATGATGACACTTGTCTCCTGAATGAGACAACAGAGACCTGCTTACTCAGCACCTCGGTGCCCTCCCCTCCCCTATGAAAACATACAAACCTTCCTTCACCCATTGCGAGTGGCCAGCTTACCACTCAGCCCACACACTCCTCTTCCCTCTCCCCACCACACTTATTTACTCCCACAACTGGTCCCCCGTCCTCTCTCTCAGGGGTGAATGTAAACACACTGACAGGTGCAGAGGTCACTTAAGACCCATGTGTTCCTTTATTGTCCCGCACAGAAAAAAGCCCTGTGTTTCCTCTGTGCGTGCATGTGTGTGTGTGTGTGTTTCTTTATGATCCCCTACAGCAGAAATCATAACAGAGCGCTCCCTAGGGACAGCCATGTGTTTTGGGGTAATGAACACAATGGGGTGTTTTCTGTGTTTGTGTGTCTAGGCACGCAATGATATGTGACCTATTGTACTCTAGACAAAGTGATGAAGGAGTGAATGCAGGAGTTCTTCCTCCTTCAGACTTGTTATGTGATAGACACAGAAGCTAAACAAATAAAGCTGGATGCACAGAATACGATGGATCAACAGCAAGGTCAGTGGTGTTTAGAATGGCAGATGTTGGAGGAGGATGTACATAAACATTTCTAGGTGACTGAATTTAAGCTCTCTGTCTCCTCTGTCAGTGAAAAGGTGAGTGAGCCACCACATGAACTGACTGATATACTGACATTGTTAGTGCAGTGACTACTATAGAAATCAGATGGTTGATTATGATTCCAACAATGCTTTGGGTGGGAAAAAGAGAAATATTTAAATTGGCAAACACAGCTTTATAGTAACAGTCTTTAGGTAAATAAATAAATAAATAAAAGTAATTCTTTGGCAGGGAAGCCAGTGAACCTCTCGGATGTTAAAATACCTAAGACAAAAGGAAACTGCAGCACAAAAGCTTGGGTTTTCAAGTAATTATACAAAGACTAATCTGCTAGACTAATTGTTTCAACTGATGAGCTAATAAATTAACATTTAATTAACATGTCAGACTACAAACATGGCTTTCAAACTGAACAGGAAAAATAAGAAGTAGTTGGGAAATATTTTCTTAATCCTCGGTACACTGAGAGTCTGATGCCTGAAAAAGTTTCACCTCTCCACTGTACTCACAGGCAACTTGTCTTTAGCTCTAATATAAATGCTGGTTAGTTTCAACTCCTTTCACTGCTTTTTTCTCATGTGGGTTGATATTTACAATAAGGCACATGATTTATCATGTTCTTGGCTGAACCCCAGCATTGCTGCTGACACTCAAAACAAAGTAGAGGAGTTCAAGTGACTTCCACCAAACTAGACTTTCTCAAATGATGGGAGACATTAGTTACGGCATGTTTTTCAAAGTATCTTTATCTGAGTCTCTGCGCTTGGAAGATGTTCAAATAGCTTTCTTGTAATTGATACTATTTGGCTTTTTTGGTCAACACTTTCCTCATCTCTATCCGGTGACATGACTATGACCGGGTTTTAGTCACTGTTTTCTCTTTCTTGTTTCTGTCAACACGTTGGTGATGCTTTTTTACTGACAGCTGTGTCAAATGCAAAAAAAAGATGATCATTGTTAACAATTATTCTGGTTTTAAAACTATTTTCTGACTCTACATGAGGGACCCTTACATCACAGAAACACGGGAGTCATGAAAAAGATGTCTTGAATTAATTTACTCCATCTTGTAGTTGGGCTTGGTGCCCCTCTTGTGGGGCAGTGTGGTCCACCTGCTCTCACAGCTGAACATGTGGTGTTGGAGCAGATGATGTCTGGTGTGTGTGGCTCATTTCAACCTCTTACTCTCTGAGCTTTTCTTCCCATTGTGTTTCCTTCTGTCTGTCATCCCCTTTCCTCTCCTGTCCCTCGACCTTCTTCACCAGTACCTTAATCTTTCCACACTTCATTCCTGCATTCATAGTCCTAATTCCTCCTACTTTGTTTCCCTGTGCTTTTTGCGTTGTCTCCACAGTATCCCACAGTCTCTTCCCTTCTCTGTTTCACTCCACACTTTCTGCCTCCTGATGGGTTTTGATAAAGGAATCCTTGACCAGCTGCTCACAGCACCTGCAGCCTGCCCTAATACTTATTTTCGTCCTACACTCATACACACACTCCCTCCTCTTATTCCCTTGTAAAAGTCAGCTATTAAAGATGTGAGCTGGAAGAGATTTCTCTGTCTTTCTCACAGCATGTGTGTGTGTGTGTGTGTGTGTGTGTTTGTGTGTGTGTGTGTTAGTGTGTGCAGGCACCTCCTGGAGCCTGGAATGCCTCCCCATTAGAAAATTTGTAATAAGAAAAGCATGGATCATGTTGAATTTTATACCATGGTGTTCATTAGAAACGAGCAGCGCTTTCGTGAAAGCATGGGATGGTCTTAACCTGTTAACTTTCAAAGTACTTACCCACACTTGTGATTCATTTAAAAGCTGTATTTCATTGGGTTGTTGTTCACACATACAAATATGCATCAAGGGTTTGTTGGCTTAATTAGATGACCAAATAAACACACACACACACACATACAGGGTTTAAATGTCTGGCATTGCCATTTAGTCACAGATGCCTTCATTTTGGATGGCAGAGGGGGGATGACATCCAAGGCACACAAATAAACACATAAATACTGACTGACTGATTTAATGAATGTGCCCAATGTCTTCATAGAGATTTTGCACGAGTGATATTTCATGTTTTGAATGTGTATCCCATGTGTTTTCTAAGGTCAGTCAGGTGTGTCGGGATACAAGAATGTGATAGGAGACAGACTAGTAATGTGGTTAAGGGTCGCGGTCCAAAGACCTGTGAGGTCTGTGGGTCTGCATCTGGCTGGATAACACATCATCAGTGTCAGACCTTGAAACCAGGTTCACATGCAGAAGGATATGGGAAAACAAAACCTCAACACACACACAGAGGCAAATATTCATGGTTTTCTACATGAAATTTACACCTGGGCCTCCTTCTTTAGCATTATTATCAGTTATACCTCTGGGGGGGTCAGAGCAAGGTTGTGGGACGTTTTCTTTTAAGGCATATACACATGCACAGAGACTAACATACTGGACACACACATGCTCATGCGCTCACGCTCTGGCTCTGTCCTCTGAACACAGCTGTGTTGCTTTAGGCCCTGACAGCAGCCATGCCAACTGATGAACCATGGTGGATGCTAAATGAAAAGAGTGGACCGTAAACATTAGCACGCTACTTAACCTTACACCTCAACAACAACCACACACAACCTTGTACTTCTATACCTGTGAGGACCTTCATTGACATAATGCATTCCCCAGCACCTTACCTAAGCTTAACCTTTACAACTAAACACCTTACCCTAACCTTAACCTAATTCTAACCGTAACCTTAAAACTCTGTCTGGACCCTCAAATAAGCCTTTGAAGTTGTGAGGAACTGCCAAAATGTCCTCTCTTTCAAAATATGTCCTCACTCCCAAGGTCTAAAACTCAAAATTGGTTCCCAGAAGATTAGCTGAACAAGTACATGCACTCACACACACGTACACACGCGTGCACATCCCAGCATTTTTGCCAAATGCCCTTTTTTGTGTTTGCTTACTGCTGACACTCATCATGCATCTCTTTACACCACATAATGACCTATGGCCCCCCACGCTGTGTGTGACACTCACCACACCCAGTTCAATATGTTTCCTGTTTCAGGGGTCATTACCATGTTAAATGCACCTTGGATACAAATCAGGCATGAAAATGTATGTGTGTACTCAGGGTGGCAGGTATCAAGCTGGTGTCTTGTAATGTGTAGTCATTCTGATTAATTGTTTGGGGGGTAGAGAGACACAGATTTTCTTGTGGTGTTGTAAAGGTTTGGATCTTGTATTTCAGTAAGGACAAAAATGCAAGGCCAATTTAAGAAAGCAATGCTTCACATCATTTTGTAAAATCAAGTTCTATTGTGTACTAGCTGGTCAGCCTGAGTGAAGGCAGCTGTAGTCGCACAACATTGTCCTTTGTAATGAAGCTCTAACATGTTTCTTTTTGTCTCCCAGGTCAGGCTAGATGATCGTGTTGTACACACAGATCGAGGTCTCCTGATTCGCTCCCTTCACACCTCTGATGCAGGTGTGTATGTCTGCGTGGCTCAAGAGCACACGCACTTCACCCACACTCTCCTCCGTCTCACGCTGCAACTTGTAACACATGGACAACTGGATGGGAAGCCTAAGCCCAGTGAAGACCCTGTGGTGGAGCTACGCCACAGCGCTGACTCCCGCCAGCGCTACAAAGACTACCTGAGAGTCATGAGCTCTCCCTTTAGTTCTTTGGAGGAGTACTGTGATTCACTGTGGCTGGAGAAGAGGCCTTCAAGGGTGCGAGGTCGAGGTTTAGGAGCTGGTAAATGGAAACATATTCAGGAAATGAAGAAGAGCAGGAATAGGAGACACCACAGAGAGAGGGAGGAAGAGTGGGGAAAACAAGGGAGGGTGGTGAGGACAGCAAAGCAGTGAGGCATAAGAAAATATAAAGATCATCCAACCAGCTGTTCGGTGGTTGGATGATGAAGCAGATATGACACTGACCTGCAAAATTGCAACTGACAGATCAGTCCACCACAAAGTAAAATGTGACTCAGCGCCAATGGGCTATGAAAGACTTAACATAGAGGTATACAGTTAAAAATAAACAAGCAATTATAACAACAAGGAGTATGAATTATTTTTCTAAATAACATGTTATTGAATAATAATGGTTTTTGCAATGTATAAAACTGTATAAAACAGCCAATGACTTATATTTTACATAGTGCTACTGGAGATGAGCTGACTAGATGAAGGACTGCAATAGAAATCTTTCAGCACATTCTGATGGTTAATAGAGGCGCTCATTTGACATTGATATTGAAACATTTAGCTTAATTGGCTAGATTGGGAAAATATATCAGGATAAAAAAAGCTTGCTTGTGGTGATGACAATGCATTCATGTTGAATGACTGTAAATATTTATATAACATGTACAGCATGCTCAATGTAGTCTTATTATGGATCTGTGTAACTATAGTGATAATCATATTTTATGTTTGGGCTGTCAAAATGACATATTTTTGTACAAACTCTTCACTCCTATGTACTGTAGATTTAATAGATGTTTTCCATATTGCTGTTTTTGAAAGTTATTTAAATAAATTTGTCTTGGAGCCTCTGTTCCCTGAACTACTTACTTGCAATCTGTGAAGAGATAAAATCAATTCCCAGAAAATCTATTACCGTAGAAGTGCAGTACCAGGCAGTCTCAAGCAAACAGCAGATAGGTTGAGACTGGGTTAGGGTTAGATGAGCAGAGCCTCTCCTGATATAGCAACACAAGTCCCTGTACACTGTATGCAGATGTCAGAATGATTCAGGACCAGCTGGTCTCACTTTTAGTGTTAATGTGTGTGTGTGTGTGTGTGTTTGTGTGTGTGAGAGAGAGAAAGAGAGAGATAAAGTTGGCATCTTCAGGAGAAACCATGCAAAATGTAAAGGCTTGTGATCAAACTATGCAAGTTAAAGGTAAAGGTAAACTTCAAGCTGTGATTGCATCAACATCAGTGGCATGAGCGTGAAAAGTGAACATTATGCAAACATCTGACCTAAATGGTATTTTTAGACTTGCATAACAATGTCACATAATCACATAATAGACAATGCAATGATGCTGACAACAATGTGACAATGATTTTGCTGTGAAAGACCTTATCACAGTCATGGGATTCCTCCATTTTAACTGACTTAGTGGTAACTCCTTAAAGTATAGACAAGGGGAACTACTAAAATAAAGTAACATGGTGTCTTCCATTGGCCTCCTCTATCACGCAACTAATTGTGTGTCTACGGTGGAATGCTCGGCATTTTATTGCCCTAGCTTTTACATAAACCTCCATACCTCTCATTTCAATACATTTACTTGCCCTCTCCATACATACGTACATATGAAAGTGTCCCAATTTGTTTCTCCACTGTGATTTCTCCGTGTTTCTTGTAACAAAGACAATAAATATTTCAAGCACTTCCTCCTTGTCTATAGTTTATTTATCAGTCAGCTGCAAAGAACAAACTACATCTCCCAAAATGGGAAACAGCAAAGGGACACCAGGAAAGGGTTAGAACAGGCTTTAAGACAGCATTGCTCTGGAAACATAGAGCAAATCTAGGCTTAGTTTAGTTTAAAACAAAAATAGTGCAGCCTCATAAATGTTGTTTCAACTCATTCTTCTGGTCCTGCTTCTCAGAAATGTCCCCCTCTGCCCCTCACTTTCATGAGTCTACAATGCCATGAATTAATTGGCTCAGAGATTAGAGGAAAGTGAAGAAAATGGGGTGTGGGGAAAAGCAAAGCAATCCAAAAAATATGAGATGTTTGAGATGTGGTGAAAACTTTGAGAGATGGAGGAAAATTAAGAGAGTGTGTGAACTGTGTGAAATGAACATGATTGTTGTTAGTGATGTTGTTAGTGATGTTTGATCTGACTTAAACTTCGTCAACAACAACAAGATTATCTCAAATCAATCTTTTTCCAGTAATCTCATATTTGCATTATGCTTTGACGTAACTGACCTTTCCAACATAAAAAGGTCTATTGTCACATGTTATGCTCCCTCACAAGGAGCCCTTCACATAACGTAGTTGTGCATCAGACAGTTGCTCAGCACGCTACTGTGCACAAAGTTTTCTTGACCTTCACATTTGGCTGGAGAAGAACCAATGAGTAAAGATGACTTGCTGCGATAACCAGGCAGACAAAGGCGGTGGGGTGTCTTTCATGGAAACACAATTCAGTGAAAGAAACTAGATTTTATGGAAGGAAGTGCTTAATTTGATGTGATTGGTGTAATGAGCAAGCAAGTCTACTTAGGGCCCCTGTGGTGGCCTTACAAGATACTCACACAGACAAAAGCATACGCACACAGTTTCCTCCTTTTCCACTGTCTCCATTTTAAGTGGTTTCCACGTGTCCATTTACCCACATGGGCCCATCAAGATCAGATACAGCATATGGGACTGGGGTCTTCTTTCCTGGGCCTGGTTTTAAGTGGTTTAGAACTATTTCAGTCTGTATCAGGAATCTGTTATTAGATTTGCACACACAGCTGTACCTCACACCTGAGCTGAGGCTAGTCAGAGATTTTATGGCTCTATTATTTTGGATGCATTATCCGGAAATGCATATGGAGTTTTTTATTTTTTTTGACTGAAATGAAACATACTTGATATTCTGGGTCAGTTTCAGTGTGATTGAACACAGTTCAGTTTCTTTTGATTGAAGGGGTTAAAAATAGGTTTAAAATAAAATAATTCTGAGACAGTGATTATCAAGAGTTCAAGTGTCATGGCGGTCACTACTAGTGTCAGTTGCCACACGCAAAGGACCACACAGAATCTGTCATTTTCTCCCCTTCCATTATCTTGGCACCAGTGAGCAGATATTTGTGTTTACATAAGCGTGCCCAGGTGCAAGAATTTAAAGCAAAGCTGTTCTCCAATAAACACTGTCTGACAGAGCCTCGCCAGAATCAAGATATCAAACACCATGACAGGAAGACTAGAGGGAGAGAAAAAGAATCGAGCGGAATTGAGATGTCAGACTGCAGAGGTGTTGCTGGCTCTATATTACAGGGTATTTACAGCCACGCAGATGTGTGTGTTCGTCAGGTGTTGACAGGGAACCTTTGGACCTGGGTGGAGAAGGCCAAGTGTTGTATGGGAGCTGTCGGGCTGGGCGGTAGTGATGGCCGCCTGGGGGTATTAGAAGTTGAGAGGTATGTGTGTATGAGGTAGAAACAGTTGTTCCCTCTGAGTAATGACTACCTATGTTCCCTCTGCCTGATTTATGGACGCGCACAATCTCTCCTCACTCCTGGATTTGTGGCAGGACAGACAGGATGCAGTGAACATTGCCCCAAAAAACACACCCTATGATCGATGTTTTTATTTGCTGTGCAAAGAGCTGCTTTGAAAATCTACGTAAATGAGATGTCTCCTCTGAAAGCTCCTCGCCCTCGTTTTTCTCTCTTTAAGTGGCAAATACTTTGTGATGTGTGACCAAATCAGGATGCAAGTTTTTACGCTGGGCCATGGGGTCATCACTACTGACTGGATATCAGGAGTCATTTGGCATTGTGCATACATGTATATTTGCTTTCACAGAGCTCTTGATCAGGCCCATATTCACTCAGTAGAGGTCAAGGGTCACAAAATAGGCTGCAGGGCTCAGACACCTGTGGCATCAAAGTACCAGAGTTTGGGAAATACTCTTTCAGATTTTATCAAAGGAACTGACAGGTTCAAAAATTCAAGCAACAGCCATACTAATAGTACTTATGTGTCTTGAGTATAATCAGATACAAAACCAAAGTAAGTTAGCTAATATGGCTAAATCTGGCATATGTCCTGTGGTTGTAGAAATCAGTTCTGTCTTTCCCCTCTGGAACATGAGAGAGTTTCTCATTTCGTGTGGCATGGAAATGTCACTCACACAAAGCTTGTGAGACATTTTCAAACACGACAAAACTTTCTGATTACATAACCGCTTAGCATTTTGTCTGCGGTCCATAAATGCATTCACTGTGATGATATCATGACTGCTGCTAGTGCGACTGTAGTAGTAACAGTTGTGAGATAATGAAGGCTAATCATCTCCAAGGATCAAGGATCACACAACAATTCATTTTATCATCTACACATCTACACAAATGTGTAACTTTGGAGTGTTTCTGAGATTTTATACCTAGAATACAGAACTGCAAAAGGAAAGATACTGTTATAGAAATTTTTTGAAGGAATACTATTCATAATTTCCTCTTAATTTCTGGGTTTAGTTTTAGTTTGGCTTTGGCTTCACCTTACTGTATCATTATCCTTCCCATTATTTCATGGAGTTAGTCACCTTTGGAGCTCCCACGCCACAGATGTGTGAAAAGGATTGTAGAGGCGCAGACCTCCACATGCAGTGATCAGGTTTCCAGCAGGGCTAATTAATCATAACATCATTGCAATTATAGTATGAAAAAAAACACACACTCAAAGTGTTTGTGGAACTGCATGTTTCGTTAATTAAATAAACATCAGGTTGTATTTTACTCTCTTCAAAGAAGAGGTAAATTAAAATGCGCTGATGTTATAGGATCTGGAAATATGGTTGTTTTCATTCTTTCTCTGGGACGCTGAACAAACAGAAGTGTCCAATAGCACCTCTACAAATGTGAATGCTCAAATAACGTATCATCTCTTGGCCACAACCCCTCAGTAACAATCTACTGGGATGTTATGATACACAAAAAGATTTGATGGCTGTCCAGCAGTACTGCAATGCAGAAGACACAAGTACTGTGTTACCTGTAATACTCCTTTTGTTGTCAGGAGGTCAAGTTTAGGAGCTAAAGTGGCTCTACATTTTTTTTAGTTTCTACTTAACCCTTGTGTTGTGTTTGGGTCTGTGGGACCCATTTTCAGTTTTTTCTCAAGAGAAAAAAAGATACAATTACTTATTTTTTCAAACTCAGACTCATTGGCCTTGGCTCATTTTGATGAGTCAGAGTTTGAAAAAATAATTAATCTTATAATTTTTGTTTTGATAAAGAACATGAAAACGGAAGAAATCGGGTCCCTCAGACCCGAACACCATACAAGGGTTAAATATATTCTTCTTTAGGAGAGAAAGTAGACAAAGCACAATTGGCAACAACCTATGTAGACGTCCTTTGTCAGTAATGTGGAAACTCAAATCCACAAGAGAATCACTCCCTGGATATGAAGGAATCATTTCGCAAAACAGGTGCTTGGTTTGTTTTTCAAAGAATCACTTTTCAGTTGTTTATACATTCTGTCAGAAAGAGGGCATGTTTAACTTGATCACAGGCATAATGGTGCAGCTAAGTCGTGAAAATCCTGTTAAGTTTGAACAAATATCTGACAGACAAACCATTAAATTTGTAAATCCTGTTCCTCTTGCGGTTATTTGAAAGTGATTTCCAGGCTTGCATTTAATATTATTCCAATAAAGAACAAAGGTCTCCTCTCTCTTAAACACATACAAACTAAAAATTTTCATCCTCTTCTTTTTTTTTTGTAGAATGGAACTTGTACAGTATGAAAACGACAAGGTTTGGCTATCAAACCTTAAGTAAAGAAGTAAATAACATCCTCAGCAACACAGCGAACAATTTCTTGACTGTATGCCAAACTGTGCTATAATTCAGTAAGAGATTTTCAACTTTCTTACAGTAGAGATGCACAAAAAAACACAGCAAAATAACCATAAGGGCTAGTAGAACATGGATCACACACAGCCTTAGGCAAAACATTTTCTGCTAAGTAAAAATGTGGCTGAAAGATATTAATAATTTTCTTTTCACAATTTGACCTGATGTGGAGACTTTTGACAGGCACCTAAAGGCACCTGAAGTGTTCTAATGGGCAGATTCTACTCTTGTTTCACATTTTAGATTCCACGTATGCCGCCCCAGCGGAGCTGAACTGCAGGTAGAGTGACAGAGTGATACAGTTAATTCAATGTAATGAATGAATTGGCACGTCAAGTTAAATGTCTGTGTCAGCATGAGCCTTATTGCATTAGGGACTACAGTGTGTTGATATAGCTGGGTCGGTGTGTGTGTGTGTGTGTGTTTGCAACACCAGAACAGACCACATTCCTAACTGCATGTGTTTCAGTATGAGTATGCATGTTTGCATGTCTGTGTGCGTGTGTGTGTGTGTGTGTGTGTGAGTGTGTGAGTCTCATATTGCCGCTGGCATCCACTGATCCCGGGGGCGAACACAGTGTGCATATCCATGAAATGGATATGGCTTTCAGTACAGTTTGATGCCACACCTCATTGACCTTTAGCCTTTCCATTGGTTTTTCCAATTGGTCACATATCTTTAGTTTATCCTTGGTTTGCTCTGCAGCCACATAGGCTACACTAATCTCATTTGGAAAATATTTCCCTGATTTATGCAGCAAATATCAACTGTCAGGGAAGGAGGGCTGACTCTCATACCATGTCAATCTATTTATATATATATATTCATGTTCATGAGTGCCATTATATCATCACTTCTGTATCTGTATCTGTTTTTTTTTTTTATTTTAATTCTCCAACACTGACAATATTGGACATGGGTACAAGTCCTGAAGCAGTTCAGCAAACTGAAAGAGATTAAACCATCAGGGTGTCCATCTGCCCCCTTATTTTTCAGTCCCCCCAGCCAAATTTATAGTGATTGATGGTGATAAAGTAATTTTTTAGACCTCTGACTGACAGATGCAGGGACCAATAACAAGACAGCAGGACATCATGATAGGGGAACAGAAAAGGATACTGAGATAAGGAGTGAGAGGTTTTCATCATATTGATTTGAGAGACTGAGTAGGATACTTGGCAAGGGGTCAGGATATCAGATGTTAGGGTGAGGAGAGGGAGAGGAAGGAGGCAGAACAGCGGGAGAGAGCGAGGCGAGAGAGAAAAGTGGATAGTTGAATGGGATTAGTATCTCTCTACAGCCTGACGGCATGCAATGGCATCTTCTTCAATCATACCACATCACATCATACCACTGAGGATTTGGAAGCTGAAACCAAACACCCGAACAACGTTGCCCTTAGACTCGACTCCCTCTGCTTGACTCCAGGGTGAGAAAAATTCCTTCAGACTTTGAAAGACAATTTGTGATGCATTATAACTAATAACAATAGGTTTGAAATCTGCATTTTTCCTGTCATGGTCAGACACTTGCCTATTGGAGCCAATAATTCACTTGGTTATTCAAGGACACTGAGCTGAGGGGCAGAGTGTGAGAGTGATGTGTAGGACAACTAATATCTTGCAGATTTGAGGGATTTTATGGTTCAGCTTTTTCCTGTATTTTTCCCTGATGTTGATTGATAATTATGTGCATCTTTTGTATTTTTATTAACAGCAGTATGTCCCATGAGTTTCTATTTCAAGAATGACGTAATTGCATGGAACAATATTACACATGTTTGCTTTGAATTGAGTCATTCTTAACTTTTTGGTACATTAGTACCATATAACCAAAACCTGATTTCATATTTTAACTTTAGTTCTTGAAATTTAAGTTATTTAAACTCTTGTAATTGTCATGTAATATAACCAAAAAAATGCATAAATACCTGTTTATACTGTCAAAAGACGTGGTCTCGGTCATGTACACATGTGCTGTGGGCCTGGATGGACTTGATCTTGTCCCTTTTAACAGCTTCAGTTAAATCTGTTTTGTTTAATCTACAATTATCAACTGTAGTAGTGACAGTGATAACGAGATAAGAAGATCTTCACATTTCTAAAAATATAAAAAATCATACAAGCAGGTGGGATGGAGCTCAAATGATAATGGAAAGCTCAGAAAACAGGGACTTTAGCTGTGTAATGCATGAAAAGTATCATAGCCCCATTTAACACATTAACTAACCAGGTGGTGTAGAGACTCATGAGGGTTTTTAAGACTGTTTGTGTGTTAGTGTGTGTGTGCACACGCTTGGTATGTTCTAAGTATTTTCCAGAGGTGTGAATGGTGATGAGTTGCCAGCGTCGGGAGATCAAAAGCTTAGATGAAATGTTTGTCACTATAACAGCTGTAGCTCTGTGGATTTCCACTTGATACTTTTAAGCACAGTGAAAACTGCAGGCACCTCTGTTCATACATCTCCGTTCAGTGGACAGGAATTTGCAGAGTTTGTTTCATTTAACTCAAATCATTTGCAGGAGGATTTATTAAGACATTTCTGCATGCTTTCTTTGATTCGTCACATCCATTTCACAAGGCCCATGCTGGCTGTTTTGCAAACAGCCTGTTGGTCTTTTGCAATAACACACAGTGTTCTTCCCTGTTTGACTGTGGATCATGTCCAAGCAGAACTATTTTATTAAGACCAAGGGGTACTTGATTTAAGTCCCCAGGTGCGTAGCCAAATTCACAACAACATTACATAAGACAAAATCTAGACAAAGTTTACCTCCAGAAGAAACAATTAAAAAGGGGAAACTACAGTGAAAGACTGAATAATAACAGGACTCAGGCTATTTAACTCAGCAGGGAGATCTGTAGCGACCTTATATGCTACTAACACCACTGCACGCAAAGTGCAATATCATAACCAGACTAAGATATATATAGACAGGCATCTGACGTGTCACATTTCTATTTACGATTGCTAACAAGATTTGGTGCTGGCACAGCAGACGACAGCATAGCAGAGCAAGGCAGCAATTATTGGAGTTCTCAGTATTAATCAGTTTCAGCTGAAAAGATAAATGGAAGGGCTTCACTGCTATTGAGTGAAATTCCTTTTCAGATTCATGGCCATTCAGATGTCCCAGTAATGAATGCCAGTCATCAGAAGACAAACAGTCCAGTTAGTGAGGCCCATTGTATACATCTGGAACTGAAAAATGGCATCCGTGGCTCTACATCCCATACATTGCTTCATCGTTCATAGAACTGATGTCATGGTCTGGTGATCACAGCTTCTTCACACAGTTTCCTTGTATTCAAAACTGATTTGTATGACGGATGATTCAGAGCTTTCATAAAGGAGAAGTTGCCTGTGCTTCTTTTACTGTGATAAGCTCCCGTCTTCTAGCATTTGTCTTAATGAGCTCATTCTACATTCATTGCTAGCTAATTACTTTCCTTAATCATCACCAGACACATGGTAGTCTATTATGACTATTATTTAAGGTACATTGTAAAATGGACTGTATTTCTAAATTCATGCTGTTATTTTCTTTCTTTCTTTCGTTCTTTCTTTCTTTTTTTCTTTCCTCCTTCCTTCCTTCCTTCTTCCTTCCTGTGGTTTTAGTAACCTTACCCATATGGCTCAGTCTTTGATGTCTTTCCCAAATCCATGTGCATGTTGGTTGTCATGTTGCTTCATGGCGGGCACATTTCTGTCGTCCAGCGTGTGGGCCTCCCAACACACACACACACACACACACACACACACACACACACACACACTCAGAGAGAAAGTCGGTGTCTCAGTCTAATCAAAATGGAAGTATTCTTTCTCACATGTCTCATGTAAAACCTGATGCAATATCATTTAGTTTTGACTATTTAAATCCAGCCAGTTTCATTAGTGTCAATCAGACAGTGCCTTATGATCAGCAGACACCAAGTCCTTTAAACATACAACACAAGCTTGCATAGTGAGGGGTACCGAGGCACCAGTTTTGGCGAGCATGAAGGGCATCGCTATCATCAGGGCAGAGGATGTTCGGTAGCCTTCTGCAAGTGACAGATGACTGCACTCACTGCCATTTTATGGCTCCTTCAGCCATGCTTGAAGTTGAAATATGTGAAAGAATAAGCAGAGAAGATATTTCACACCAGACATGGAGGTCACGTCCAACCTGCTATGAATTTTATGGCGGTTCAGATTGTCACTCACTAGATGTATGTGTGTGTGTGCATTTTAATGTGTTACCTAGATCGCGAGAAAGGGAGAGCGAGAGATGAAATAAAAGTCACGGTCAACTTGATAAATGGTATAACATTCTCAATGGAAAGTGTCGTTTCATAAGATTCATGAGTCTCAGTTCTTCCAGCTGTTTGGGTGTGCTCACTGGATTCAAGGCTCAACTGTGTCTGTCAGTGGTGTGTGATATCTATCTTGGGAGTGCTAGACAGTTTAAAAGACTGTGGACTGGAATTTCATTCAACTAGTACTTTTTGCCTCATTAATACAACAGCATTTACTATCGTTTGCATTGTAATCGCTTTGCAGCCTGCACTTGTACATTCTTCTTCTTAAACTGATTTGCATTTTTGGTAACCAAAATCCAAATGCTATGAGTTTGTGTCACCATTAGTGCAAAGGAATAATGTAATAGGAAAATAGTCATGATATTAATGTCTATTGCAAAAGAAACGGTTGAGGGATCATTTTCAAAAACTGGTAATTTGGCTTGATCATATTTTACAAACACAAATGTGCTCAGTACCCGTTCTCACTGGCTTTGTTTATGCAAAGTGTATGCTAATGGTCATTTGTTCCTGTGTGTGATTGTGTGACTGTGTGTGTATATGACCGGGTGCAAGAGAGAGATAAAGAGAGGGAGATTGATAATAGAGAGGTATTAGTCCCCTGTGAGTGTGGTAAGGGCAGCACTATTATGCAGATGAGCGTTTTAAATGTGGTTGGACACCACCCAGCATGTCATTAAATCTATAATGGCAGAGGGACCTTAATGTTAGGCTGCTATTGTAATGCGCTCTGTCTTTCCCCTTGCTGCTCATTGAATAACCCTGAACCACCATTAACCAGCTGGCTGAGCCTCTCCGTCGCTCACTGTTATTTTTTATATCCCTCATTTTGCTCACTGTGTTTAGCTCATTCTCTCATTCTCTTGTTGCTCTTTTCCTCAAATCACGGATTTGTCTTTGTCTGCCTCAGTCTGCTCTCACTTTCTGTCTTGTATTCAAACCCAAAATAAAAATACAGCCAGCAGCCAATTACCTCTGGCTCATCCTATTATGCCACTGGACAGCTAGTGTAGATGGCATAAATATAGCAGTCCATACCTGTTTGCAATGATGAGCTCAGAGGACCACGGTGAAACCCATTACCCCAATTACCCAATTATTTCAAATGATGGGTGATTATCACACATCATCACCAATACTGCTGTAGCACCACCTCCAGGGTAGCTGTTTTGCTGGCCTGAATATAGCTATTCATGTCTCAATTTTCTTAGTGTCAACACAGACATACATCCAAACACACACACACATGCATTTAGTCCTTGGCCTGCTGTCATACGCCTATTTTGACAGGTCATTCAGTGCAGTGCTTCTTTTCTGGATTCAGGGATCCTGGATGAAGCTCTCATATTCAACACCAAAGGAAACAGAGCTGTTAGTGCAGGGTCATAACCTCTCACCTGACATGTGAGAAGACTGTTTGTGTGTGTGTGTGTGTGTGTGTGTGTGTGTGACATGTGAGTAGCACACGTCACACTGTTCAACATCCACTGATATGTTGTTTTTGTAGCTCCTCTGTGCCTCGCTGTCCATTCATTCTTCCTCAAACCCCAGCCCCTGCAAAAGTTAATAAATAGGCCTCTGGTAGGGCATCAGAGAAATAAAGATGCTTTTGAAATTACAGCAGGAACCAAACAGTTGCACATCTTGAATGCCTGTCCTTTAATCAGTGATAATAGCCCTAGGTCTTCATGAATCTAAAGTCAAGAATGTGCGTAAGTGCTCCTTCATTGCTACTTCCTGATGATTATTCATCTCCTCCTCCTGTTCCCTCCTCTTGCCGCCTGCTCTTCCCCTCCCCTCCCCATTGCCTTCATCTTCACCACCCACCTGCTACAATTCATGGCATCACACCGAGCGATGATGGACATCTCAAGCACAGACCACTGTTTACTCAGTCTAAAAATAAGAGGTTAGGCTCCAAACGCCATAACTCGTGCATGCCTGACATGTAAGGTGCAGCAGCAGCTTGCATTTGCGTATGTCTGCATGTTTCTCTTTGAGAGGCTGGAGGGGTCATTGGCGAGGTCATGTCTATATATCTATGCCAGGTAAAAGAGATGTCCAATGAAGGATGAAGGCTCCTGTGTCTACTAGTCATCTCCCATGTGGCATAGTGTCACTGTCCCTGCTTCTTGCCTCTTCACCCACCCCCGCCACCGGACTGGTGGTAATACAGCCGGGGCTATTCTTAGCTTCTGTGTTAAGCCTGTCTCTGGGGAGCAATCAAGGGGTCTCTGTTACATTACACACACACATGCACACATACACACACACATACACACATGCATGCACACAGGTGTCTTAGGACATCTCTATTTAATCTTTATTAAGCTCTGTAACTCTAAAACCAATTTGAAGAACAGCCCTCTAAGTACAAGATCATGTTCCATCACAACTGAAAACTCAATTAATTGAGTGGTATGCAGATTGAGTTGCTTCAACAGGCAGCCTGCAGTGGTGAAAGCCTAATCCCTATTACAGTCCAATGAGTAGGCAGTATTTTATTATGTGCTGTATTTTAAATCTTGCAAGTAGGAATTTCTCTGCAGAAAGCTGAAGCTGCCCCTGGGTGGCTCTGCACGTGAGACAAAAACTGATGCTATCACCCCTTTTTTCAACCATGGTAACTCTTACCTCTCAATACCTAGCTCAATAGCAGTAACTCAATCCCCCTTTTAGATGTGTGTGGCTTTAATCCACTCTCTAAGACAAATGTGTCACTCTCATCACACACAACGTGAGAATATGCCTGCCTGTTAGTTGAGTGAGATGGTACCACCTGGCCTTTGGTGATAGTTTATAGTGTGTGGGTTCACATGTCTGGATCGGGAGACTTCCCTCTCATGTAAATCCTGAGGTAAACGTCTCGAGCACGTAGCACTTCATAACAAGGGCATTGCCTTACAGACCACACGCAAGATCGGCACCCAGCTAAAGCCTTGAAGAGGGTTGAAAATCCTGTCAATGTGTCTCTGTGTGTGGCAGAGGAAGGGACACGAGGAAGAAGGTCTGGTTTAGTCCTCAGTGCAGCTGTCCATACTGGGGTGAGGACTAAGCAATTCTGCACTTATCCGGTGAACTTGACACACTTCACACATGTGAAGACCCTAACTCAAATAGTGCACCCTCTGCGCAATAGGTCCTAATAAAAGATTTCCATAAATCATGACCGTTGAGTAAATTGCACTATAGACATTAATGGAACTTAAAAGGAGCTTCAAATGAGCTTCTCTGGCCATGGGGAATTTGTTAAATACCAACACTTGTGGCAATAAATCTGAAAAACAGACTCAAATTTGCACTAATCCGAAGGTATTCTTTAAAGCCTGTAATTCAAAGCTTAAGTCACCAAAAAGGCCATGCTTAGTGAGTTCCCTGGGTGTTGAGTAATGTGAGTAAGAGTAATGCCCTGGATCACAACATCACGGGGCTGTGATTGTTTGTCCACCAGCATCCAGTTCCTTCATCACACCCCAAACCCCAGGAAAAGATTTATATCACATAACTGAAAATTCTAAGACTCATTGGCTCGATGCTGTACTGTGGCAAGCAGTGGAAGCTGAAAGGTGAAAGACAAGAGGGTTTAATTTGATGATGTGTATATTTTCACATTATACAAATTATATAAGGAAACATACATTTACAATTCAATGTGCAATACCCTGTAATCTGTCTGGTGCAAAACTAGTCTTGCATAGCCAAACCTGGAGAAAACTGGAGAAATGTTGGAATGCAGCAACAGTGCCCTTGCTAAATAGAGTGGAGGGAAGTTGTTTTGGTGAAAAACTTGCATGAGGGAAGGCTAGCCCCTGCATTAATAATCCTAAATCCCCACAAAAAAAACCACCACATAAAACAGTAAAAGATGTACAGTATGCTGACTATGTTATATGACTTTTACGGATAAAGAAAGACAAACACAACTTGATTATAGGTACCCTAAAGGCGAAGCCTCACTATACTTCAGCTCTGGAAGAGCTCACTGGACTCATTAAAACTACACACAATTTAATAGTTGTATTTAGCTCTTGCAGAATGGTATTAAACTGCAGAAGCTTGTGTGAAGTGGAACAGACAGCAACTTGTGAACACACCTCGAAAAATCCTAGACTCTGTCTCGCAATACTCTCAGGCCCACTGCTGATCAATTTTCTGACATGACTATCATCAGTCTGAGCTGATTTGGTGCATTTTTTAACTCTGGCAGCAGCAATGTGCCGATCCATCCTACTTCACACAATGTCTGTGATATCTTTTCAGTAACATTATTATTATTGTGTTTTTCTTTTTTATCAGTAAAAGTAGTTGTTTCAGGTTAGGATACAGACTTTGAAAATACCAAAATGCAGATAGATGAAGGGGAGCCTACATCTCATCATTCAGACTGGTGAAAAACTGCAAATGTTAACTATAAAACCTAGAAGTCTAATGTTATTCTGTATTGTGTATGTTCTAAATCAACAAGGCAACCAGTTGAGAAACATTCAAATTATTTAACAACTGTAATTGAAAAATGAGTACTTGGTTTATCGCTGATTGCTGTTCATATTGTACAGCTGCAGGGCCAGAAGTCCCACAGTGCTGGTCTACCATATTTGGTTCAGTAGTGGTGTAAAAGAGTCTGCAGTCGTTTGCTCTGCAGCAGCGCACTAATGCCGCGTTTCTGGTGGTTAATGGCCTCCCATGAGCCTGCTCCTGTTTTACTGCCCAGCCTCTGGGAGGAGGGAAGGGAAAGAATGATGGTGCCTGAGGGAAAAAGAAGTACAGAAGCCCAGAGAGAGAGAGAGGGATAAAAAAAACAGAAGAAAGGTTAGGGTGAGAGTTTGCAAGATGAAAGGAAGGAGGAATGATGCATTGATATGAGGTGGGGCAGAAAGAAGTTGACAAGGGTAAAAAGGTAGAGAGGGACAGGGATTGTGATGTGGGACATGGTGTAAGGTGACCCACAGCCCTGCAGCCAGTCTGACTCCTGCTGATGGATGGATTGTTCAACAGGAGATGTCTGACTACTGAAGCTAAAACCTTGACATTTATCCACACATGGAGTAATGGGCACTTCTGGTGAGCAAATACCAAACCTAAACTGATCATGTGATGAGTAATTTTCTAGCAATACGGTCTTTTGCAATGCTGTCACAAGCAGTAGAAATGCCTACAGTCACCACCCTCACACATGAACTATCTATTTCACACAGTTTCTGTATGTGTGTGTGTTTTACTGGTTTCTGTATGTGGCCTCCAGTGTACAAAGGTCCACCATCAAGTTCAGGGTCACATTCACACCCATTAATCACAGACGAGGCACCAGATTGAAGCACTGCCTCGGCTTCTCTGCCATTCTCTCCCACTCAGGCAAGCTGAGGTTGTGGTTCGCCCTTCAAAGTTCAGAATCTACTTCTGCTCACTCTGAATGCTGATCAGCCAGGCGAGCAGTGAATCCATTCTTTAATCTGTGTTATCTCTTCAGCCCTACAGACCATCACGATAAACTGGTGGTATATGCAGACAAACATCGGTCTGAAGTTTCAGAGATTTAGCTAAATATATATAAAAATGATCCACAAGAAACAAGAATTTTCTATCCCATGTACTGGTGTAACTATAAAATATAGCACAATATATTTCAATTTAATGAATAATGTGCTGGAACACACAGAGAGGATATTTTTATATGACCACATACTTGCTTACAGGGAATAAAAGGATATTAGGGATCAAGTGATTTTTGAATGAGTCTGGATAAAGAGCCAAGCTTTCTGTCTCTGTTTAGCTTGGGCTTTCATGAAAGCGAACAGGAAGCTGTGGTTTTACTTTAGTACCTCTGTAGTCAATAGTTGGAGTCAGTTATAGGGCAGAGAGATGAGCAGCCACACCAAAGCACCCTCACTGCAGTTATATATAGAGCCTGTTCACCCCCGCCCTGCTCTGGAGGTGAATGGGCTGTATGCACACACATTCTACAGCTTACATGACCTGTTTTTACACCCACCTCCTTGGTTCTGCTTCTTTTCCTTCTTCCAATTTTCACATCTCTTACATCCCTTGTTTTTAGTTAGTGGTTTGGCAGAACAGTACAGTATGTGGTTCAAAAGAAAATAAAAAGCACAAAGCAGTCTAGTGAAATAGCTGTTGGAGAAACATGTTACTTCACTCTCTGTCATGATTGCTGCCTCAGATTGTATTTATATATGCATAAATATATAATTTCCTTTGCACTTTAGTGTCTTGATTTACTGTCTTACCAGAACCTTCCAAATTCACACCCAGGCTGTAGCTACAATTTTCTCCCTTAAAATTATGCTACAAGGACATTGTGCTGTATGCAGGGCCACATATAATCATTTTAAATACATATATTTTTTTGTTTCCTGTTTTGCTAATATATTTTAGTCTATATCCTTCAGTTTTGTGTGTGTTGTTGTTGTTACCACACACAGCGTAGTTTCAACAGTTGGTCAATAGCTCTTCCGTAATTAAGCCAACAGCAATAAATATTTATATGCACTTTGAAAGACTTAAGGAGCGTTCGTCATCATGAGCCTCTGGTAGCTCTGAGCACCTGGAGGTATCGCACCTGGAGGTATTTTCAACAGAAAAGAGTATACTGAATTTTCTTAGAAGGTCTTTCATTGTGCTGATTTGTCTGTAACAGTGGGTTTAATAATTCCAAGTTCAAGGACAGAGAAAGCAAGAGGGAGAGTAGGAGAGAACAACAATAAGAGAGGGCGAAAGAAAAAGGAGAGATGCGAGAAAGAAAGAGAGAGAGGGGGGCGCCGACAGCAACAGGATGCATGGATAGTGTCACAGAGGCCCGTGCAGTGCGCAATTCGTCGAGGCCTCCCATGGCGCTCTAAGTGCTTTCTGCATGCTGGCTGTGAGTGTGTGAGAGGTCAGAGCTGGGTGGACACTGTGGCCATTGTCCTGAGATGGCTGACCATTCATTTCCTCTCACTGACCAGGTGGTAAGGCCAGACAGATGACCTGCAAGGAGTCTGTGTGTGTGTATGAACAAGCACTTTTGCACATTCTGCTTTCACTATGTGTAATAAACATATACTGTACTATACTACTATACTAACATATACTAATAACCATTTTACTGTGAATGGGTGAGGTGTTAATAACAGCGGAAATGATATATGGTTATGGCTCAAAATGTGATTGGCAATAGAATACTTAAATTCTAAGGGTTGTAAATGGTCATACTGCAAAACACCTGTGCTGCAATTGGTCATTAATGGGCACTAAAGTTACACAGAGTATGAAAGGGCCATATGGGTGAGAATAGAGTGCCATTCTTTGAGTTCATGCCTCTCCTCTTCTCTTCCTCTTGCTTTCTCCACAGAGTTCACAAGGTGTTGTTTTTATTGCTCTTTCTTGGTTGGTCCTGGTCACCATGTGGAGTTCCTGCTGTGTGTGTAAATCAACACCTTGTCAGACACATCATCTTATAGTCACCTGTGACTAAACACCCACAGAAAAGAGAGAGAGAGAGAGAGAGAGAGAGAGTGAGAGAGAGAGTGATATGTTCGTCTGCTGTTCTACCTTTTTGTTATGCTGTGCTCTCATCACGTGACTCATCGGTATCTGAATAACAATAACAGTGCCAGGAGACACTTTTCACTCAAACACTTTCCATATCCCCGAGATGTACTGACAAACACACGCATGCAGAAACCAGGCTGTCGTGTCACCGACAGCTGCTGCCCCACAACCCTTGAAAAAAAAAAGGGTGAGGAAGATTGAGAGAAATGAGGAAAGAGGGGAGACAAGTGTTTTCAGAGAGTGTTGAAAAGTTATACAGTCAATAAACCAGGTTATTGGGATGTGGAGGATTTTTTGTTCATCAGATTTGAGTGATTTAATGTGAACATGGCCTCAGTAGCACTGTGACAAATCAAATACGCTCTCTTGCGCTCTCTCTGTGGACCAGCTGCTTTTTCCATTAAGTACCATACTCACTTGATCAATCACATCACTCATTCAGGATCATAAATGTCACACATCAGCTAACATCACTATGCAATATCCTAATGATATCGATCACAAAAAACTAAATGGGTAAATTCTTAATATTAATATAATTTTCCATATTAATGTTATGCCCTATTATAAATCACTGTACATTGTTTTTCAATCAGCATTCAGGCTAATGGATCTGTTTCTCAAACTGGATTCCCTGATTTCCTGGATGTTATTTCAGGATACGCACCCCTTGCATTTTCTTGCCTGCTCAGGGCCCAGAATGTGCTGTTTTCAAGGGGTCCATAATTGCTAGCAGTGCTCCTGGACGCACCCATCAAAATCTCCTCACCTTCTACAGTCACCTACAGTCCATGCCGTCGTCAGTCCAGTGCAGGTCCAGTGCAGGTCCAGTTACCAAACATTTCCGTCTCAGCCAGAAATAATAAATAGTAAGGCTGGGCAGGTCAGATTAGCGAGACCAGTGTGTATTTTCAAACAGCAGAAGACAGAGGCTGCATACTAAAGCTCTAATGCCCTACAGATGGTTCCACTCACTTTAGTCAACGACAGGACGTACCCTCTCTCCATCCTGGCTATTTGATATGCTGAAGCTTGACCAGACCTCTGATATTTCTGAGTAGACTTTGTGGGAGGATTGACTCTCTACAAGAATTCGTCAGGGATTTACCATGTCAGATAATAATCTGCATGTCATAGTCTACAGTGTGCAATCAACATTTCTCACTGATTCAGGCTTTTGAGAAAAATACACAAATTATTAACCATTGACCCTTTGTTGGTTTCATTCAAAGAAAAAGTTCAGAGTAAAGTAAATACTGTTGACATAAAAAAGCGTTCTTAAAATGTTTCCAGACTACAGGAGAAAACACACTGTTTTACAAGTGAATGTCACAAGAAAATTACTTTCTTTCCAGACTGACTGTTGACATTTCACAGTCACAGAGACAGAAACCCATCCAGAGTAAACATCCTCTCCTTCAACGATCATGACTACTGTAAAATCAACAGCTGCAACGAGATTTCTTTTCTGGGATTTATCATTAAACATTTTTGAAAATGTTGAAAATCAAGTGCAGTAAAAGTAGATGCAAAGACTGAGAAATACTGTTGAGCTCACACACGGGTAAACAGGAGGAGTAGAACAGAGGAGTAAATATAAATAGGTACAGTAACAGTCAGAAAATAAATTAAATTGATGATAAAGTCTGGCCTTTTTGGCACTGGTTTTCTATTTAAACAGGGTGACCTAGAATTATATACCACGTTCACCATTCTCTCACCATCTTGGCTATCTGACACTGCTTACTGAAGCCTCTGATGATGTCTGTGTAGACATTCTTGGAAGAGATACTTTATACAGCAATTCGTCAGGGATTTTCAGTGTCAGATAATAATCTGCCTGTCATAGTCTTCATAGTGCACACAAAAGATCCCAGTGGCTCACACGGTTGGGAAAATACGGAAAGTCTGATTTAAAATGCCACCCACCTTGCCACCTTGTCAACTTAAAGGAAAATCCACCCCAAAACTTGTATATACAGTTTATTTTGGGATGTGGAGGTGACCAAGGCATGGATGTATTAGAAGACCTGGATACAGGACTCAAAGATGGTGCCTATTCAGTCCAGTGAGAACTGAGATCAGGTCAAGCTAGGATGAGGGCCATCCATCCATCCATCCATCCATCCATCCATCCATCCATCCATCCATCCATCCATCCATCCATCCATCCATCCATCCATCCATTCATCCATTCATCCATTCATCCATCCTTTAGATAATTTCACTGACAACCTTGGAGTAAATTAAATACAGCTTTGAAATGTTACATATAGAGGTATGTTATAATGAGCTCATAACCTCATAGCAGAGGGAAAAATGAAAGACAGGAACGAGCGCTTGTACTGTGACAGCAGTGTATTTTAAGGCAGTTTTGATTCAATGTCCACATTTAAGTGAAATAAGTTTTTAAGGCAGTGGTTCCAAATCTATTTAGTTTGAGACCTCTGAGAAAAATCCTCTTAACGAAAGTTGCATTTTTCTGTTAGTTGTAAGCAATTCTGGTAGAAAGCCACCTAAACTTCTTTGATTGTTTAATTTGTCTGGTTTAACAACCACAAAAACATAAAAAATATCAAAGATCTATTTGTCCCATTTATCATCTTGTGACCCCTTAAATTCATTCATCTTATGTCCCATTGAAAGGACCAACAGGCTGGAAACAATTGTTTTCAAAGAGACACAAGATGGAGTGTGGCAATCATATGCAATATATGATATGATAGACCATTACAGTGAAAAGTAAATGTGGTCATTTGGGTGGTGCATAGGTGTAGAATTATTTGTTTGTAACACTGGCAACCAGCATGTCTAAGTGCATCTTAAAACAACAGTCAGGTACCGTACGTACATTGAAACACTTTTTAGATTGTATTGCAGTACTGCTGGAAGCCTTTTGGAGCTTGTTTTCTGTTTAAACAAGATGACCTTAAATTATACACACCCTTCCACTTTCTGTAAATCTGGGACAAGGTGAAACACTTTGTCATCAGAATTTTATTCCCTCTTTTTTAATAACTGTCTGGTCACATCCGTTTCTCTCCTCACTTCTGCATTACCATGGTGCCTGTTGGTAAAGGGCATCTGCAGCGTCTCCACTGTGCAGTGCTCTTTACAATGGAGGTCAAAGAAATGTCACGTATTTCAAATGGCTGAATGCTAATATGCTTGATTACTGGTGAAAGGTCTGTTTTGGTCCATGAATGTGGATACCGGTAAGTACAAACAAGTTCAAATGTATGTCCTCACTTCTTTTATTAAACAAAACACTCCCAACATTCCTTCACATTTGTGGAATTTACAAAACTTTTTGTGCTTCAGTCGGGCTTCACTAATTTTTAATGAGAAACTGTACCTAAAACTTTGACTGCTCAACAGTGTCCAATTCAGGCTATTAAGTTTAATTTCAAGCTTGTAAACAGTATAACTTGGTCTACTGCTCTTTCGTTGTTAAGCCACTAATCACACTGGAGCCTTGAATAGCTGTTGTTTACCAAGCTCACCAACAGTATGCTAATCTGTACAGACACATAATTATCTCTTAAGACTTCTTGATTTCTCTTGGTTCTTCTGTTACTTGAATTTCATTAGACCAAACTTTTTGGTCAGGCTAAATTGTCTTGTCATTTGGACTAATTTGATTTAAATGAGATTTTGCTGACGGAACGGGTCATGCCTCAGTTCAACCATTCATCATGTACTTTATTCTATTATAATCACTTTCATGAGAAGCAAATTATTCATCCGTGTTGTTTTATGTAATGCTGTTAGATTGGGCCAGTCTGTCTGGCTGCCTCCCCGAAGGAAGACAGGCAGGAGAGACAGTAGAACATTTAGTACAGAGAGGCTTTGTAAAGGTGACCAGGAACACACACACACGCGTACATCCATGTGCATACACACACACACTTCTCAGCACCGCGGCGACAGGCAGTCCCACTCCGTTAGGGGTAAAAACACAGAAATTAAACGCTGCTTGCTTGTGGTTTTTAATTTAGCGTGCTGACAACCATCCAATAGCCCTGTGGTGACACTGGATAACTTTACGACCCTTGTGAGCACAGCCTGGGAGAGGGACCAGGACAGACACCCACTTCACTTCAGATTCAACCCCTTACACACACACACACACACCTACGCACACACTTCATCGAACATTTTATCTGGAAGACTGATCTGAATTACTACTGCAGATGTTCACAATTTCAACAATCATTTCAAACACTTTGTGGGGACGTAATCGAGCTATTGATCATATAGTGAAAACATTTCTGTGGTAAAATAATAATGATGTTGTCAAATATAAAAATCTAACCAGTAACTCATGCATAATATGCCAAGCCTTTATCGGTTACTGTGGTCTCTGTAATTGCCTATTTCAGAACCATATACCCACTTTCCTGGACAACATTAATAGAAGCCACACACGAGTGCATTGTGTGTGTGGTTGTATGTAATTGTTGGGGCTTCACCATTGTGCTGCCAGGTAAGTAGTGCTGACTGGAAAGTATTTGAAATGGGCACTATCTACATCAAATCCTCTGAGTGAAGGGCAGACATGTAAAGAATTTATGGTTTAAAGAAACATCTCTTGTATCAGATTACCATAGTTCCATTACTAGCTGATGAGTGATGAAAACAGATCTGACTTTGTGTCTTTGCGCAGTGAAAGCTGGTCTGGTGTCTTCACTATTGATTGGCTAAAAGTCCTGAGTTGACAATATTGACATGCTGTCAAGGATCTCACTGTCATTTGCGCTCAGTATGACCTTGGAAGTGTGTGCCTGACATAATTGTACTGTGAGGAGTAAAACTGTGTCCAGGCCGACATCAGCAATGCATAAAAGAACAGGCCTTCCTCATTCATTGTTGGCCCAGCAGGGGTGGCAACACGGAGGGCTCTGCCAAAATAGTTGACCCAATATGATCAAATATGCAAAATGTCATTTCAGATAAGATATAATGTATCTTGTAACGTGACCTGGTGGTGGTGATAGCTTTCCACAATATTATAAACCACTGTGCAGTATTTGGAATTTGATTTGCCTATTATGTCAACTGACCCATTTACCTGTAGCAACACACCTGCAAGATTTGTTGTTTAAATGCACTGCTGTTTTTGGCCAGAACATTATCAAACTCATAATTTTATTTCTTTATTTTTGTTGTTGTTCACATTTACTGCAATCTGCACGTGGAGCTACTATGAGATCATAACAAGCATGGATTCATTTCCACAAACACACGTAAATATACAAATAGCAGAATACATACAGGCAGAAGGAAATACAGCGTGTGGTGTGGTCCATGTGTTTTGATTTATGATTCTGATTACATTGTAGATTTGTAAATAAATGAATCAATGCAAGTAATGCTTCAGAAGTGGCCTTGTGGCGAGGTGTGTAATTCTGAAAGTAGCTGCTCTGTAGGTGCTGGATATGTAGCTATTCCATTACCGCATGGTGGTGACAGTGTATGCTAATGAAAAACCACATGCAATGCCAAGACTGTATGTGGTTCCATTTCTCTCTCTGTGTTTTTATGGAAGCTCAAGCTGAGTGGATTGTGGTCTAGGCTCAGTGGACATCTTATTAATAGGCTCTGACATTGAACTGCATTAATCGAACGTGATGACATGTGTCTCCAAATTAATACTCCTTGATTTGTTTGTGTGTGTTTGTTTTCTGAATGAGGACATACAGAAAACGGGTCAAATGAAGTCATATGTTGGACTGTTGTAAGGGAAAGATTTGCCATTAAGATGGAATATTCTGAATGGTTACCAGGCAGGCTTTTCTACTGTGTACAGCACTTTGGAGAGTTGTAAATCTTTGTCATTTGGGAATCATAGGCTGAAGCCTTTTTATGTGTCTGTGGCATCTGGAACACACAGTCGGTCACACAGTCTCCATGAATGAGTCACGGATGAGTCTCTCTTCCCTCACTGGATCTCTGCGGTACAATGTTTGTATCCCTGCACATCCTTTCTCCGTAGGGACACGTTCACATCTGTGATTCCCCACCCACTCTATTCATTCAATCTGTATACCTGCCTACCCATCTCTCCCCATCTTGCTCTCACTCTTTGCCAAATACTGTATACTCCCAGATTCCCCACAGAGGCAGGCAGCAGGCGGGCATGCCCAATGCCAACCCACCCCACCTGCCCGCCCTCCTCAGAGAGCGGCTGACGTCACCACTCTTCTCCCAGGTGATTCTTTGAGACACATCAACACTTTCACACAACAGTATGATTTTTCACATCAGAGCAGTAACCAAGGAAGGAACTGTGTGTGTACACACATGTAAGCACAAGTGTATTTATGTCTGAAAGACAGAGGGAGAGAGAGAAAGAGAGAGAAAGAGAAATGCTAATGATCAGTAGTTGGCAGATGGTAGAGTGATGTAGCGAGGACTGATATTACTGCCCACTTAAACTCATCTGCTGTTACTCCAACCCCCAACACTACTACAAGGGTGGACTCAAAACACACTCATCCACAGTCTCTCTCTCATGCACTCAGAGACACTCTTTCAGATTTCACAGGACTATAAAAACATCGATCTGGATTGAAATTGTAAGTGCACACCTTTTTGTTTGTTTCAGCTGCGTTCTCACAGTGTTATTACAGGAGATTTGATATGTCTATCCTGGACAAGAGACAGGACGACCATGAGTTATTCACAGAGAGATCTATTGTCTTGTCATCGCTGATATCACGCTGTCAGGGTAAGGAGTTCAATGATTGCATCTTTTGTCATGGCAATAAAATGAGTCTCAATCACAGTTTGTTAGTGTTGTTGGGCTGAGTAACGGACATGGAGACTGAACCTGAATATTCACCCTGGGGGGCTGGTGTGCCATGTGATAACATAACATAACACATAATCCCACATTTCATCTTGTCATCTCATAACACAACCTGGCGGTTTTTTTTGTGTGTGTACATCACATCAGAGTAGTAACTAGGAGAACATCTGTGTGTGTGTGTGTGTGTGTGTGATTTATGATGGCAGCCCAGTTTATGGAATTATGAAGTGTCCAATGTTCAGTAATAAACTCAAGGCTTTTATTGAGTCTGTAGAGCCTCATAATTAGCATACTGGCTTGAAGTTAAACAGGGATTTTCAGCAGAGGAAAACACTCGCAGTCGTTGTGTTTTATTAAGGTGTGACGCTCTAGGAAATCTTTTCCATGTGACACTTGTTTTACATTTCACATACCATTGATTTTGTGGGTTTCTGGGGAGCCATGTTTCAAATTTGCAGTATTTATTTTAGAACTTAAGGCAATCATAATTCCATCAGATATTACATGATTAACTATGGTAATCATGTAATATAACCATGTTATATCTATGTTCAAGTTACTGCATATTTAAGTTTCTGTCGAGTTTTTTAGATGAGATATTCTGCTTCTATAACATGATGAAGCATAAAAATACCCCAAACTTGACTCAGTGCAGTTTATATTTACATAACCATCAGCCCCCACGAGATAGGTTAACCAAACTCCTAAATATCCACATCAATGAGACAGAGAATTCATGGTCAAGAAAATCAGCCCTTGGGGTGTACTGATGATGTATGCTGTCAAAAGTTAGTCAGAGAGTACCGCAAATTGTGCGGTACTCTAAGGGATGTTATTCCTCACTTCTCTGTGTGTTTACACTGATCTTTTAAGTCTCTAATTAAAAGCTATGTACAGGGATATGTTCTCTTAAGTGGGAGGCTGAAAGGCGTGAAAGCTTATTTACTGCCATGCTGCACTGTGGGGACTAGTTAAGGTGCTGACAGTGGCTCAGACTGGTCCAAATACTGTAACACATACACACAGATGCACACGCCATTAGGGAGACACACAGTGGACAGCTGCCCTGTCTCAGGAGAGAGACAGGGAGAACAGACTAGTACTCTCAAGACCACTCCCTATCTTAAACATCATTACAAACTAAATCCAAGAATGTAAGAAAAACAGAGAAACAACACAGAGGGAGTGACAAATTACTCACATTTTCTGTTACATTATTAAATCAAAGCAAATGTCAGTATCATCCCAGTATCGTCCCAGCTCTAGTGCAGCCTGCTTTCTGGGATACACAGAGTGCTGAATCTCTGTCTAAGCATTATATTTGGGCCAGCTAGAACTGAAAATGCATTGTCTCCTGACATTTAGTCTAATTTTTTCTCCTCACATGGTCAGCTGTTGCAAAGCCTGAGCCATGCACATGGTTTTTGTTTCTCTGGGCACAATGCAACAGAATACCTCTCATTAAGTGTAGCTGACTGTTACCACATGGAGGTGAGGTTAAGAGGGGTTAGCATAACTATTCTGCTACTGCTCAACCAGAATCCTGCCAAATGTGAATGGTTTCTAAGGGAAAACAGCAGAAGGTTTGAATATGAAATATGCAAAAACACATCTCAAGCAGGATAAACCGCCTTTGAGCACAAGTTCAGTCAAAGAAATCCTGTTGTGCTTTGAAATTTCTCAGATCACACTGTGAGAAGGCCATAAGAAGTTTTAAAAGTCTGTGTGACTCCATTTTAAAATAACATCAGTACACTAGTGCTGCATTTTGAAGTGAAGCGGTTAACGACACAACTGGGAATGTCAGGTCAAGTTGATTTTATATCCCAACACCACAAATCACATATTTGCCTCAAGGGGCTTCACAATACAGCATGTAGCAGCATAAGACAGCATAAGACAATCAGCATACTTAGACCTTGTTTCAGGGTGGCAGAAAGCATGGAGTCACTTATGTTATTTCCTCTCATTACACCCTCTTCATACACTGTTTTAGGGTCAATATGCAGAGGGCTAATTGAGCCTTAAGATAACTCAAAAGAAATGTGCTACTAGTTTACTCCCACCACAGTCTGTCACTGGCGTGAACAGCAAATCCTGAGTAGTTATTGTGGATTCATTATGAAACAGAAATTCCTTTTAAAAAATTGCTGGCAGTTAAATATTTCTCCCCAATGAGTCTTTGTTAAGGATCCAGACAGAATCAGTCCAATGTCAACAGTCTGCTGAGTAGTTTCTAAAGGAGGTAGACAGTTTTCTTATACTGTCCTATAGTCAGTAGGCGAAATGAGGGGAGATGCCATTCCCCATGTAAGCAGCTTTGTTAGGGGCTGATTAAGTATAAACTTAAGTAAATTAAGTATTTTCAATGGAGATGTGCAAAAAGTACGTTTAAAATCAAAAGTGGATGAATGTAAATGTAAATGTTTTCAGGGCATAAAACCAATGATTAATTGATACTTACAAATCAAGACTGGATAGTTTAACAATGGCACGGCCATCTGTTCTGAAAAACATTTTCAATTCAAATCAAATTAAATCAAATCTTTCTCTGAGTCACACCCTTGTGTCAGTTTCATTTTGGATATCCTCTAAAATATATATGATAAAAACGTAATAATATACTATATTGCAGCCTATTTACTCTAAACAGAAGTGTCACCTGATCATGATCCAAGTGACATGTAGCAGCATGTAGTCACGGAAGAACAAGAGGAGACACACTGTTGCCTGTAGTAATTTTCCTATTATGTGGGGGCAGAGGGGCTCCCATGCTCCCAGTGGCTCATCCCTAAATTAACAAATCCCCTGTTGGCTATACTGTATCTTAAGCTCTGGATATATGAAAGTTTTCTTTGGCATACGCAGCACTGCCTTTAATAGAACAATTAAATGCTTTCTATATTTGATTACTATTGATGTTGTTTCATGTGGTTATAACCTATAAACTGTTAGAATTTATTAAAGATGCCCTCAAATAAACATGGAAACTTGTAAGTGATAAAGGACCCCAGCTTAGTTTAAATTTCTCAAAGCTCAAACATTTTTGTCGTTATGCTTGAGAACTATACATCTACCACAAGTATCAGCTTAAAAAAAAACAATATTTGCGGCAAAGTTTAATTAGCTTACGTCTAGCTCAATAGCTTGCTGTGTGGTGCAGCAGAACATTACCTTGATGGTTTGATGGTGAAAAATTGCAAGAGCACTGATGCTGAATTTGTCAATATAATGATGCGTACTGTTGCTTATATATAAGATAAAGTTAGTTGTTGAGTTTGAGCACCTCCTTATTGCTGAACTTCAAGAGATTAATATATGAGGCCAATATTGATCTTCATCTCTTCTGATAAACTCTTATAAAATGAGCTATGTATGGATCAGTTACTGCTTTTGTAGACAGCTTTCCTGAAAATATCCCAGTTTGGGATATTTTCCATAAATTGCAATTGTTAGGACTGAAAGATGGCTGAGACGATGGCCCGTCATTTGTCGATTTTCTTTGCAACAACACAGGTGTTTTTCCTGTTATATTGTGACTCATTTGATAGATTTGTTATTGTTGAAACAAAATCCTCCTTTGAGGTGACATCAATGTGATAACGTATCTTATCTGTGTCCAAATCTCTGACCCGCTGTCAGTTCCCATCTCCCAGGTTATCTTGGAAAAACTACCCCCTTCACACCAGCTCAGATTTCCCCCAAGTCACTCCAAACTTATCTCAAAATAGTGGGTAACAAGTTCTTTTTTTCAGCTGCCTGTCATCTTCAAAGTAATGGTTTAAAGTCAGCTGGATTTAGTGCAAACATGTGCTTCTGCAAATTTCCAGGGAGGTATTTGTTTCATGTATTTTGCAAAACTGGAGTAGGTCTGAGCTCCTATTGTATGTAGCTCCTGTTTTCTTGAACCTCCATCTGCTCTCTTTTCACTTTTTCCATTTATCCATCTCAATCCTCCCTTTTAGGATTACTTGGTCCCTGTTTCAATCTGCATGCGCTTTTTAAAATTCCCTTGTTTCAGCGCTCAGCTCTTTTCATCTCAGCCACACACCATCCTTCCTTCCCAGAGCCCTCTTGTTGCTGACACAGATTGGTGCTCTGATAGTTCATGCTAGCTGACCCATTAGGTGAACCCCTTTGACCCACCGGATGCTTCTGTTTGCAAACTGTGACAAAGTATCAGATTTTCCCTTTTCTCTGGGCGCAGGCAGCACGGGGGAACATGGTGTTTGGGCATGTTTAACAGAGCAGATATAATAGATAGATAGATAGATAGATAGATATTCTCACAATAGCAGCCCACTACAGGCTGTAAAATTATTTGTCAACATCATTTTCACACACTCAAAATATTAATGACCCTTTTTTGCCTCCAGACGTGTTCATCCATATTTCCTATGACACCCCTGTCACACCACATAGTGCACACATTAACTGACACGTGAAGACATGCCTGCACATGCTCTCACACACACACTCAGAAAACATACATTCCAGGAAACCCTCTGTGGTTAGACTGCTATTCTGAATAAAAGTCAGCCTTTGTCATTGAAGGACAAAGCCTTATTAAATTAACTTAAGTGATTATTTGGCATTTGCTAAAGTTGCTCCAAGGCACAGAACTACACACACACACACACACACACACACACAGATAGCCTAATTAGCTAAATGACTCATTAATTTTAGCAGAGCATTATTAAGATAAAGTTAATGAAGGCAATACTAATTAAGACATGATGAATCGACATGTCTGTTACACCGATTAACACATTATCTACTGCTTCTCTGTTATCACACTTATCTGCTTTTACTGCAGAATGCCGCCTGGAAATTAGACATTAAAGTGTCTCCCAACTGGTTTATCTTCAGACTTGACATTAGCAGAGAATAGGAAAGTTAATTTTCTTTAGCTTACCGCAGTACTTTTACAGATCATCATCACTGTTTTTATTCTGTAACAGTGTCTTACAGGCCTGAAAAAAACAAGCATTCAGCTTGTTGCTTTAGCTACATAATGTATAAAAGCTATAAAGCAGACGCCTGAAACTGCTGTTACTAAACAACCCAAACCTCTTAATACTCATTAGTGTGTATTCTTCCTTGCTGTATTTGTATTTTGTACTATAACATTGTTCCAGTATTATTCCTTTTTTAGCATAAAGCTGAATGATCTGGCACACTGAACACTGTTGTTTGAGTAACACTTTTACAGTGTGCAAGCAGTAATAGTTGCAACAATTACAGGATAAGACCAACCAGCACTGTGTGAGAAAACAGCCTTCTTATTAATTTTACTGAGACTACTGCATTGGCTCAGTGTTGGGGTCCAATGCACATGGCTTCCATAAAAAGAAAGTTTAGGAAAAAAAGTTGAACCTGGCTCAGCTTTTCTTTCAACACAATGTGATGCCATTTGGCAATGCACTGTGTTGGCCAATGAAATATGTTCAAGCTTGCATTTCTGAAATTTCATGTTTTCAGCAGTATGTGAGACAACAGCAGTGGGACCAATTGATTGCAGTTACCAAATGAATATGACATGCTCGGATGATAATATTTATTGACCTGTGGGAGAGTGATGAGGATGCCTCCAGTTAACACTGTAGAAAAAGGAGCCTGCGGCCTGTTCATTTTTCCTCTATCTTGTTTACGAAGGGAAGGTGACAGAGTATCTAGTGCAGAGTGCAATAGTGACCCTGATGTCCTGAGGTGAGTTTCACTTTGCTTCGAGAGGATTCTTTAAGTGTGCCATTCATTTCCACTTCTCCCCCTTGCATTGCTGGAGTGCAGGGTGGAGCCCAGGCTGTGATAAGTTCATCTGTGCAAGTGAGAGTGACAGCAGTCAAAAGGTTGCTGAGCATATACCTCCAAAGGCACCATGATATCTCAATTTCTAGTCTAGTACAAGTCAGACAGTGTTAACAAAGAAAAAAGGAACAGAAACCCCATGTGAAGGCTGTGGCATAAAGAAATATTACAAATTGGAAGTATAAATAAAAAAGGCTTGCATGTTTTGTTCATAATATTATTATTGTTCTGTGGTGTAATATGGGCTTATATATCCCATGAGCTCTACTTTCAAAATAATATTGAATTGGAGTTGAGCTGCTTCTTCTGTATATTGCTAACTCCCATCACAAGACAATATATAATGCAGCAGCGTGGCAGACCACATACCAGAGAGTGAGGGAGCCAAGCATGATAATACACTGCTGTGGCTTTGGTTAATTACTCAATTTAACAATGTAGCTAACATTGTGTTCTCAATTATGCTTTGTTACATATTCAGAGTGGTGAAGTTCAGTGTGTCCTTTTTCCACTCAATTTGATTGTTTTAAACAAACAAGGCAAAATATTCAGTAGCGGTATGAGGTTTGGCACGGGGCTAGTTTGTAATGCATCTCCAAAATAAAGCACATCATTAACAGTGGAGAGACTGCCATGTTTTATACAGAGTGGTTATTCACATACAGATGGCTTTATAGCTGCAGTAAGTAGCGGAAACTTGAAACAGTGAACGCTATGCAGACCTAGATTAGAAAACTAAGCCCTCATTAACAGTCATTTAAACCCATGTTTACAACACTCAGAGTGGTCATATTCAATGCATCCACCATAATTATGAAAACACAATGACGCATTTATATAATGTTTCCCAATTGGATGGAGACATAAAATGTGGTATGATTAGAGATGGCAGGTTGGGCAATCTAACCCTGTGGGATCACGGGCAGCGGGGCAGAGCCATTCAACGTAGAGGTCAAGAGGCCAAAGACAGAAATAGAATGACTGTGCATGTCGGGATGGTTTACCGAGTTCCTTTGTTTGTTTTTGTCTGCAATCAGCAGCATTACCAGAATGTGTCCGCTCACTGTAACAGTGCTTGCCTTCATCTTTATTCACCCACGGGTCACTTAAGACCATACATCTATGGGCAACATGATGAGGCACCCAAGCAGAAGAACATGAGGCTTGGATGAGGATGAGGTAAAGGGATTAGGGAGAGGAAGGGTGGATAAACGAGATTTTAGACTTGGAGAGCGGCGTCTGTGTTTTGTGTTTGATGCCTTGGCAGAGAATGGTGTCTGACTAATGTGGCGTGATACACTCGGTACTGAAAGCAGGGCCAAGGGTTCCTTCCTGGGCATGAGTTTCTGGGTTGAAGCTTTTGCTTAATTGGACAGCTGGACCATTTTCCCCACATATTTTCACAAAAGAGGATGCTGCAAGCTTCTTCTCTCTTCTCCTCTCCTCTCTTCTCTAATCATTTCTGCATTTCTCTTTGCTCTTAGCCAGATTTGCTTGCCTAATATTGACGTTACTTCACTGTGGAGTGCATGCTACCAGTGGTGTAATCAGAGATGGAGATGGATGTGTGTTGTTTCTGTCTTCCCTCCAGGTAACAGCCTACCTCACTCAACCATGACAAGCCCAGCAGTTATCGATACTCCAGCTAAGGGGGTCATACAATAATAACCCCTTCTCTTTCTGCAGGTTGTAGTGGTTCTACCAACCTTATTTGGAAGTCTTCGTGGTTAGTGAGTGCCTTATATTAGCTTACAGGAATGCAGGCTTTCTACTTACCAGTGAAACTAAACACACTACCCTTTCATGATGACTTGTTTTTGTCTGCGGGTCACTCTTTTTGATAAATGCTTTTCATGGGACATGAAATTTGATCCGCTAAAACTCAGGTAGGCTGTGAAGTGTTTACATCAATGAAATATTGGGCTCATTGCTATACAGGTGGAACATTAATCCTAAATGCTACTTGCCACAAGATTATTTATGAGGCGGATGTTAAGAATCTTGTTAAAATTATATGGCTGCACCTGGCAGACTGCAGCAGAAGTCAAATAACGTGTGTCCAAAGACGTACCTGAGGGATGAGGGAAAATATGGGAGGCCAGTGGTGGAATGAAGGGTGGAGTTGTTAGTCTTACTTGGAAAAAATGCAAATGCTTGATTCTGGCGAAAAATATGTAGCTTCTTTTATTCTGGAAAGAAATGCAGATAGGAATGTACTATGGTATTGTAGAGTTAGAGTCAAAACCTGGGCTGACTGGACAGGATGAAAGACATGTTGTGTCACATTTGTGCTACGTGTCCAGCAATAAGCTAAAATGAGGTGCAATTTCCTCTTGACTAATTAGTGTGGAATTGGTGCTGTTTTACCAGCCTCCCTGGGGCCTTGGCAAAGTGAGTCTCTTGCTGGAGCTAGAGGAAGCTGTGTGGATGAGTATAGAAAGACATACACAAGGCAGGATCTGTACAGGAGAGGTGTGAACAAGAAAGGGAGGACAGACAGAACACATCAGCCGGAGCACTTCAGTCTCATTGTTGTCAAAGCAGCAACTGACATGAGAAAAAAAGCTTTTCTCTTCGTGTTAAGATTGTCGATGGAGCCTTCAACCATGCAACAGGCAAATAATGACATAGAGTGAACTCAGTGTTGACTGATGTTCATTTGTAGACACGCTTTATTCTCCTTCGTCAAAAACGTCAACATAATGAATGATAGGGCCCTCTGCTCCTTTCTTATCAATGGAAGCCAGTGGTCTTGTATCAAGTTTTTCTCTCCTTTTTCAACTTTTACTTTGTCTTGTTTTTTTTATTTTTCCGTCTCATTTTTTTGTTATCCATCTCCGCCCTCCCGCCACCTTTTGTGGCCTTCAATGACTTAGAGTAGGCAGATTGAACTCAGTAAGGACAGAACAGTCCAAGGCTAAATGGGAATTATTGGGTTTACGTCAGAGTCAAGGTTCTGATTGAAGGTATAAATCTGGGTGGAAGGATGGAGGCTCATGGATCCCTTCTGTTTGACCTCATCTTAACACCAGAAGCCCCATTTAAAGAGAAGCCCCAGATCAATCGATCAAGCCCCTCCTTCCCCCAGACTCCCCTGAGATTGACAAGGTCAGTTAATCCATTGTTAAATGTCAGAACGCACAATGTTTATGGGCTCAGCTGGCACTGCTGATGTGCGCATTTAGGGGTCAGCAGTGGCAAGAAAAGTGATTTGATTAAAATGCACTAAGGAGCATGACAAGGACATTCAACAGTCTTTAAGAAAGAACAGCAAACAAGGTACAGGAACATTCAAGCATAAATAATTGCTTACATAATGGTTTGCCCTAAGGATCTTTTTTATCACAGTTTAACTGCATTTATTTAGACAAATATATATAAAAAGAGTATCCAACTTGTGGATCACAGGTGTTTGCCTAAATTTGACCAAACAATAACTATACAGGTTATCAGAATCACCTATATGTTTCTGATTATATGTAGATATAGATCATTTTGAAGGGAACAGACAAATCATGTCATCCCACTGAACTTTTCTAATGGATCTAACAGGATTATATCATATGGTAATTTGTACAAATTTAATTCTGTTCTGACTTCACTGACGAGAGACATTGTTGTCAGACTACTGGAGCTTCAGGCTTAGAGGCTAGGCTTAACCCAGGGTGACACTGGCTCTTAGCTGGGCCCCTTCTTTTCTGATCAAAGACTCAGCAGGGGAATAATCCCAAGTCTCCAGTATTGGTTTTTAATGAAGTCTAACCTTTGACCCCCAATAAGCCCCAGCATACCACAGCAATTGTCAGCAATTGTGAGTGGTCACTGACTTTGGCTGTCATGTTGGCTATTGATGTAAAATGACAGTCAGAGAGTGAAAGCAGTTCCCTCGTAACAATTACATTTTTGTTCCTCATCCTTAGAAAATATTGAATGTTGATTATTATTTCTAGACTGTATGAGTTGGCAGGGAACAGTGCCTCTGTACTAAGAATAGTGTATCAGCAAGTTGGAACATCTTGAAAATGGAGAAACAGTAGCTCCTGTGTGTCTTGCTAAGTACTTTGCCATTGGCACTGCCCGCACTGAGGGGAAAAAGGAGACTTGAGTCGGTCACATGTTTGCCTAGAAGAAGTTATTGTTATGTCTACTTCCACAAGGTATACCCTTACATGCTGGGCTACGGTTTAGTGCTTTATGGTTCTTTCTCCTCCTCTTTCCTGAAGTTTTCCTCTTCACACCTCAAGCTACATAGAACTTGCTGTGTTAACCACCAGGAGTGTGACACAAAGACAGAAAGTGAAGTGTATGGTCATGTCAATTTGGTTTGTTATAGTGTGAAGGAAGTGAGCTGTGTGATGTCTAGACTGCTGTCATCCAGAGCTGAGTCAATAAACAGCATCAATGATGAGTTTCAGCTTGTCTGTCTCCACCACACACACACACACAAACACACACACACGATGCTAACAGAGACTAACACACATTGTAACTCATTCTCCCGATCTTTCTCCAACATTATACTCTCTCTCCCTCCCTGGAAAGCGAGACTCTGCTCTGACACATCAGCTTTCCAAATGTAGGTGCTTAATTCTCAAGTGATCCATTACTTTTGTGCAGTAAATCTGTTGCAGTTTTACAAACCTTCTAAATAACTTTCTAAAATATACAATTTATGTGACAGGTTTTGGATTTAATGATGGAGTGAAATAGCCTAAAAAAACCAAGTGTGGGCTTGGTTGTGCTGTTCTTACTGTTGCCTCATAGCCACAATGTATATTTGTTGTAAACTTTCAGTTTGTAGTAAAACACTGACTTTGCTGTGTTGATAACATTGAATTTCTAAATATTTTAAGACCGAACCACAATGTCAGTCATGCATATGTCTGAAATTCGTTTGCACTTTTTGTAGCGAGGAAATGTTTTTGTGTGCCGTCAGGATCAGTGCAGATAATCATCAGCAAGACATTCAGTAAGAAGAATAGTTTACAGTGTCCAAACTCAGTTTATGAAAGAATATTTGGAAAAGTCCTACAGGATCATAGAGCAAGTGTGATGGTTTCTTTCTAAAGAAGCAATAGCACTAATATTATTCTCCAGTTAATACATTAATAAATAACTAAGACAGAAATGGTGCATGGCTTAAGCTGCACTGTGTATCTGGTTTGTGTCTCCCAACTGTAAAAGGTCAGTTGGGACAAATACAGTTTAGAAGAGAAGCTGATTCACCATGATAGCAGATCACTATAAAGGGAACATCTTCAGAAACCTAAACAATCCGCACTACTGAAATACTGAGCAAAATCCTGAAAAGCTACCAGCTGCCAGGACAGTGTACTGAAGCTGACCCTGCACTCTAACCTCCAAGAAGGAAGGCAAACGAAAAGTATCCCACTACACTAACACTGGTTCTAGGCTTCACCTGAAGTCATCAAACGCTCTGCTCACAAATGTCATAATGTCTTCATATATTGTCTACTCTCTCCTAGTCTGCGCTCTTCACCTCATGGTGTCTTTCTCGTCAACCACACAATGAACGAATGTCTTGCGTTTAGACACCGCTTGAATGTTAGACACTTGAATGAGTTGAAGATTATTTTCTGTGCCTTTAATTCTGGGACTACAGAATGAGAACGGTGTAGAGAAAGGTGCTGCCACAGCCCCTGTCCTTGTTCGTGCAATCTCTGGGTGGCTACATGTGAGTCAGAGAGAGTCTGTGTGTTTTTGTTGTTCCCTGTGGAGGTGAGAAGCAGGTAGCTTGAAAGTTAAAATATTGATGGATGATGATAAATTCATGTGGCTGGTGAAAGAGTGAAGCACATTCAAACAGACGCTCTTTGTGTTAATGCCCCTTCCGATGCTGTGAATAAAATGGAGTTTGCATTCTTGTTCATTTTTAGTGAAAGTTCAGAGAGCTGTACGACTCTTCTTCAAATTGTGGTGTGATTAAAGACTGTATTTTTTCCTTGCATTATTATATGAATTTACAAAATGCACACTGTCAGTTTTGCCATATTGGACCCTTTGGTTGCCTCAATAAGGGTGTGGCTGCTTCGGTGTTGAAGATGATGCACTGTTCCCAGTAATTTATTCATAGCCCTGAGGTTTTTGCAGTATTTTTCATCCATTTTTCATTGAGAAAGAGTAAATCACCAACAGCATGTGGTTTATTCAGTCATGAATAGTGCACAGCATACTCTGCCTATTTATGCCATACTCTCATGGGTCTGCTTACATAGAGGAGTTGGAGTGGAAAAGAGTTTTTTCCACACTTTGTTTGATGACAGCGATGGCAGATGCACTAAAGTATGATTTGACTCTGTCCCAAGTTCTAAATAGTACTACTAGTGTTCAGCAGTGGTCAGATTTGATGTTTCTCTCGTATGTTGTCTCCCAGACGCCCCAGGGGTAAGTTAGTGAGGACTTGAGCTGATCCTTTCCCTTTTCCCTTCATACCAAGACCTGCCGCCCCACACAGCTGGCTTCCATCACTGTGTGTTTGTGTTTGCATGTGTGTTTTGTGCCCATAATAACCACAGTGCCAATACATCACTTATGTCATATGCAGCAACCTAATATCCATGGCAGCGGGGAAAACTGCGTCACTGCATGGTACTGTATATCTCATCCTGTCTGCGGCATGAGAATTAAATGTCATACAATAGTATTTGAATACTCTTATGGCAATTTATTCCACTCAAGGAAACTGAAGGCAGATTGAACATGAATGCGTGACAAATCATTTTTCTAAAAAGAGGTTATTCCATACTTAAACCTATAATATAACTGATGCTAGCTCTTTTAAGCACTTTTTCTGGATGTGAGTTTTTTCCTTGCATGTCGCCTGTTGCAGTCACTCAGTGCTGCCCGTCGGGAAGCTAAGCTTAACTACAGCTGGGTGGGTGGATGCAGGAGTGAACTATGCAGGCTGGTATTGTAAAGGGTAGGTGGGCGGCAAATGTGGTTAATTTGCTTGTCTTGGGCTTGTGGTCCATTTTGCTGAGCCAAATCCTCTCATTTGGGGGATTATGTTCCCAGGCTTGCGGAGAGTAGGTGGAGGTCAGAGAGGATGAAATAGAGAAAAAGTGGAATGGAGAAAGTGATGGAAAGAGCTTTTGGTGTGGGGTATAGGTGCAGCGGGATGGGGAGACTTGGCAGCAGATGGGGGTTAATGTATGTACTAGTGTGGAGTGGGGGGAGGTGATGTTCAGTGAGAGGCAGAAGAGGAAAGCAGCTTGTGTGTGGAGAGATCTGACGGTTGGGGGTGCACTTGTGTGGGCAGGAGATATGGTGAGGTAGGGAAAGTATTGTTTAAGGAGGGCTGAGTGAACTCTGATGGGGGGCTCCAGCTTTCACTGGGCATCCTCCAGTGCTGTTCTTACTCCACACCCCTCATCAGCACAAAATCCAAATGCACCTTGCCTCTCTACTAGTTAAAGAAGTCCCCCCTCTCCTACCGCACTTGCGCATGAGTTGCTGCACTCTGAGATGGTCAGAGTACTCTGGGCCCTCTGTCTTACTGAATAGAAGAGTTTAGACCGTGAGGCTGAATTGGTGCTTCAGAAAGAGGCACCTCCTTGAAACGCACAACTCCCTGTGGACTCTGTAAAAACCCACACATAGTCAAGGACGTGCCCCTCTTTTTATTGGATGAATGTTATTCAGTTTATTTTTGTGCCTAGACTGAGAGGTGATAATCAAAGGAAGATACCGTTCAAAAAATTAAAGAGACTGCAAAGCTGCAGAGGTTTAAATATTTAGGCATAATATTAGATTCATAGCTCACATTCAAAACACGTTAAACAAGTTAAAAAAAAAAGTTGTGAACAAAATCAAATTGAATTTGGTAAATTTTAGACACATTATGAACAATTGATCTCCAGAGGCCTCGAAGTTGCACATCAATGCCATGGTCTTTTCACACATAACCTACTGTCCTACCAGCTGGTCACAGGCAGGTAGAATCACATTACAATCAGTAGAAACACTACATAAGCAGGCATTGAAGAATGCAAAAAAAGTCAAATTCATTTAATTATTGGAAAATTTTAACCAAATATCTCTTTCAGTGGGAAAACATAATCAAATCTGCCCCCCATCTGCTTTATCAAACAAAATCATAATTCATCTACCAGAGCTCCTGCCAGGGGGGATTATAAAACACCAAAAAGTACCTTTGGGATGTCAGGTTTAGCCTATGGAGCAGAACATACATGGACAATATACAACATACCAATAGAACTAAGTAAAGTCACATCTCTCAACTCTTTCACCAAATCTATGAAGCAATGGCTGCTGGACAATTTTGAATCTGTAAGGCAAAACAGACACAAAAAAAAGTGCATGTAATAAATGAGTTAGAATAAGATATGAACTAAGAGGGTCCAGAGGGTCAATTGAGAAGTGGAGGACTCTTGAGTTGGCAACTCTGAATGTTCGTCTATGTCACAAACTGGGACATTCTCACCGCTGCCTTTCTTCTCTTTTAGAAGGGGGCCGGGAGGATTTAACAGCCAACTGTCAAGACTGCATATGCTTTTTTGATGAGAATCAAATAAGTGGCAGTCCGTCAACTCAGAGCACAGATGGCATTATTGATGTGACATGATACAAGAAGCTATATTAGCTGTTATCCACTTCACACTTGTACATCAAATGCTTGAAAACACTTTGCAGTTATCAACGTGCAAGGAGGATGTCCAGTAGAAGTGTGGAGTTACATTCTCAAGTGGGCTATTCACTCCTAATTCACCTCAAACAATCGCTCCGTCTGGCCTTAGTTATGGCAGATTGTGTTACATGATCCTTGGAATAATGAACTGGTACGTCAACACTGCCAATCCCACACAGCAAAGCAAAGGATCTGTCTGTTCCAGCCCCTAATCCAGTCTGTTTGGGAAGCAGAGACTGTGGCATGACACTTGTTCCCCATAGTCTCCAGTGTTCTCCCTGGAACCTCCAAGCGCCAGCTTACATTAGCATAACCGCGAGGCCCATCCACTCACTACAGGATTAGTTCAGCTCTCCTCCCACTGTCTGATGGCTCTTTATCCAGATGGATACAGCCTGTTAGAGGGCTTAACCACACTATTGCCACTAAAGTCATTATCATTCACCACGAGAAGGAATCAGCTCACTGAGGGCCTGCTGTTTAGAGTGAGATTGACATCTCATTTGGGATGGTCTAAGAAAAAAGACAGGGAACTCCCCTGCAGACTATGATGGAGGAGCCAATAAATGCCCAATCAATCGGCCTTTATACTTAAGTGACTATTTCAGATTGTTAGTCCGAGTGTGTAAAGTTTTGTGGAACACTGTATTTATGTTTAATGTGGATCATTTTTATGGGACACATGCAGGTTTTCCACCAAGACCAGTTTAAACTATCTGTAGAGAGATTTGTGGTTGTTAATAGAGATTTGTGCATAGTATAAGAGTTTCTACACTTGTTCATGTCAGTACCCAAATTTGGTAAATTCACGGTGCTGTAATGCATTCTGGGAATGATGTTCTTTGCTCATGGTCTGTGCTAGACCTTTTCTTGTTTTTCCACAGAATGAGATTTGTCACACCCATAAGAGAGACTGTTTAGCTTGAAAATTTAGTTAAGCTTGAAAATAACTTCATTCTAGGAACTTCTGTGCTCAGCCATGTGCTTGTTTGAAACTTAAGTGGCGCCATCTCCAGACAGATGTTCCTGACAAGATGTATTTTTCCATTGTCCAGATAGTTCCGTATAAACCACAAGCTACAACACTGTAGTGCCAGCGCCACCGCTAATCCATCAGACTCAGGTAAACCAGACTGCTGATGTTTCGCTTTGAGAAGGAGCCAGTTAAATAGCATGCAGGTGGTATAGTTTCTTTGCAATCTCACTGTCTGGCTTCTTCAGCCAGCAGGGGAAAACTTTATCTGATTGAATTTTAACAGATTTACATTTAATATCAGTAAACTAGAAGTAGTGGACTTTTAACCACATAAGAGGCTGACTCCTCTTGAACTGATTTAAGAGCATATTACATTTGAGTACAAGTGAGATTATAAATTATGTATAACTGAATTTATGATACAGTTGGTCTTCTGGGCAATAAATCATTATGGGATGGAATTTTTTCAGTATTATGCATATCTTAAGAAAAAATGAAGAAATGGATAAAAGGAACAACACGAGAAAGAAACAACGGGGGGAATTCAACAGACTTAAAAATGATCTCCAGTGGCTAATGTAATGCATAAAAACTGTAAATGTCAAATTTTGAAAGACCTCTTGTGTGCACAAAGAAGGAGAGGGTGAAGGAAAACTGTGCAGCAAAGAAGTTTATCTTAAAGGTAAATCTAACACAGAAAATGTCATGTGTGGGAAACAATATGATGGATTGATTTGTAAAAATTCAGTGTACTGTACACCTCGTGGGGACTAGTTATGTATGTTTGTAATTAACTGTAAACGTTGCAAAATGTAATAAAAAATAGTGTATTGTATTTTACGGTCTCTATATCTATATTGAATAGGAAACTTAATACTATTATTTTTCTTTTTACTCAGAAAGACGTTACCCTGAATGTTCCACTTTCATGTTCTGTTTGTGTTTTCTTGTTGTCATACACTTTCTAACCTCTTGCCTTGTCCTAACCTTTCCAACTCCTACTACTTTTGCTTTCACTGTTTCCTTTCATGCTTTCATTGCTCTCTCACTCTCTTCTTTTCTTAATCTCTCGCTCTCTCTCTCTCTCACTCTCGCTCTCTCTCTCTCTTACTCTGACTATGCTGTCTGCCTCAGCTGTTCTCAGTTGCACTGTGTGCCTTGCGCTGTGGGGACAGGGCAGAGCTGCGCTGAGTGGGGCTGAACTACTCCAGAGCAGTGTTAGGAGAGAGAGGTAGACAGAAAAACAAAGTGAGAGGGGGAGAGAGAGAGAGTCAGTGCAGATTGTGCTTACCAAGCAGACTGGATTAACAGCTGAAGCAAACTGGACCTGTTTTTCTCTTTTTAGCTAAAGGTAGAGACTCAGCGACAACGTGGATGGCTGTTTAAACAGAGCAGCATGCTGGTTAGGTACCGGGACAGAAAACTATGGCAGTCATACACAGACCCTCGCGCTCTTCCTAGCACTTAATATGGTGACAATCTCTTATTTGTGCTTAGTTTGATCAAGTTTACCTCAGGCTTACTGGAGTGGGAGGCTCACTTGCAGTGACATTGACCCATAACCCCCAACTCTGCTTTGCAGGTTTTGTCTCGCCTGGAGTTGGACTCTAATTTTGGCTTTTGACCCCTGGAACAGGAAAGGGTTTTTGATTTGGCAGGGGACGAGACCTGCTGAGAACCAGTCTGGACTGACTCACCAGTATTCATTCATAATCAGTGGACAACAGGAACATTTCTTCTACCGGCGTTTCTTCTATTGCACCAGATCTGAGAGTGACCACACTGGAGGCGTGTATTTAAAGGATCTCTCCGGCCTCTATTGCCCCAGGACCATGGGCTCTCTCTGGGGCAGCATTGTGCTGCTGTGTGGGGTGCTTCTGCTCAGGACGGAGGGCAGCGGAGCCCAACAGACCAAGAACAACGTCCCCCGACTAAAACTCTCCTATAAAGGTGAGTTTCTTGCATTTGTTGCGTCTGTCATAAATGGTAAATCTCAAAATGATTCAGCTCTACATTATTTTGTCTGAGGTAGAGAATGTGTCTTAGAGTCTTGCCTTTTGATTTATGTTCCCAAACCACATATGGGGTGACAATGAATTGATTGCTAGAAAAGCAATGTCTATTGAAGTTGCAATAATTGCGTGATCCTACATGTAATTGTGAAGCATCTGTAAAAATATCAGTAAACAAATCAGTTCTTTACAGGGCTTGTCAAGCTTCCAGGTATATGCTCTGGTTGTTTATCGGAATAATGTATTTCTGTTCTATATGGTTTCAGTCAGGTAGTTACAATCCCTTTTTGATCATGAAAACAGTTTTATGTTGTAAGATCATCTGCATGCCTCAAAAGAAAGTTCCCATTTAATGTTTAATGTTTATTCAGTCATGCAGATGATGCTTCCATTATATTTCTGTCCCATTGCATTTGGTTGAGCTGGAAACCTTATTGTAGTGTTAAAAATGTTACTAAACTAGTTCAGTAAAACAATTGGCTGAGACTAATAAATCAGAATGAATAATAACTGACAATTCACTATATGTATAATTATGCCAAGAAGAGGTATTTAGGACAGTAACTTCACTTGCCAAATTAGATGAAGTGCTCCTGTCTACTTTATCTCTATGGTACAACTGTTTATTACAGAAGTCTGTCTGTGATGCACTCTCTCTTCCTGTTTCTCTGTCCCTGTTTTGATCAACTGCTGTTGTCAGTTTTGCAATGAAAAGTGGTGCCAGCCACGGACTCCCTGGCAGTTGAGCGTCATTTATCCCTCTCTCCCTTTCTTTTTTTCCTGGATGTCATTTTTCCACTCCGTTCTCTTCTGCATGGTAATTATACTCAGGATGAATGGTGCAGGTCTGTTTCAGCAGATGGCTTTCCCAAAGAGAAATGTTTCTCGCTCAGCACTGGGAGATCCGTAATTATACACACAAGCATGCGCGCACACACACACACACACACACACACATATAAATACGTGACCATCTGTAGATAGCTAATGATACCTGTGAGTGCATCAGTCATTTAAAACAACATGCTGTCAGATCGGTGAAACACGCCCATGCAGTGATATCTCTATTAGAAATCTGGCCTTCAGGTAGCAGCCTCGCCAACTTGCTTATTTGGCTGCCATCTCCACTTTCAATATTTCCACTAAACCTAATTCACATTTGGGCTGGTGGGGATAATATTGGGCACCATTCCTGGCTTAAGAGTTCCAGTGAAATGGCAGTGGGCAGGTATAATTTTCATGCCTGCAATGTGGGGGAAATATTATTCACATGATACTGTAGAATTTCATCAAACATTATACACTGTAGGTCCCGTTAGGCAAGTGACATGGGATTATTGCACTATGAATCATTTATATTATCATATAAATTATTTATTACCCCTGTGATAGGTGAATCACACTCAGATTTACTCATGAAGAGAAGGAAATCTGATGATTTTCTGTGGTGAATTACAGAACAGTACCTGCCAAGACAGCCTGAGAAGTTGTTCAGTCCTGAGCAAGGAAAGTCTGATCAGTGACACATGGGTCTGTGTGGTGAAGGAACTCTGACCCCTACAGTTCACTGAGAATACTGAGAAAATCTGTGTGGGTGCAGGCATCCACACATATGTTTTTGAGTCCACTGTAGACGTAAGTCACATGAACACAGCAGGGAAGTGTTTATCTCGAATGTGTGAGCTTGACGAGCAGCCTGCTCCCCCGCAGTATGAGCTCCTCAATGAACACAATTAGGCTCTCTGAAACATACAAACTTCCCTAACCATCCACGACATACACATCACACAGATGTAGACACACACACACACACGCACAACCTCCCCACTGAACCCCAGGAGATTTCTAAAGATCTTTGAAAGCGAGGGTCGAGGGGCAAAAGGGCAGTGGAGTAAGGGGAGAGATAACAATGGTACCCCATGGCTGCCTAAACATGAGCTAAGGTCCAACTGTATCAACAACTAAGTGACTGGGTGATGATGAGGGAGTTGGGAGGGGGGCATGGATTTACAGTACACTGCAGCCAGAGAAATGGAGTCATTTCACATATGTTACACTTTGACATAAACTGATATGAGATCAATTCACACCCCCAGGGTAAGTGGATCCTCCAGGGACTAAACAGAGATCCATATGGTTTGCAAGTTAATAGGCCACAAGAAGTAGAGCACATGTTGTTTACTGTCCAGGGAAGGGAAGAGAGGGTACTTTAGTTTTATAGGATGTGGGTGTACTGCCAAAAGTACTCCTTCTCCTCAACCTGTCCACCCCTTTGCTGAAGAGAGCCAACGGCTTGCACATAAGCGCATACACATTTGCACACACACACTCACACACATATTCATGCCAACACATTCACAGCAGCACAGTGAAATTCTCATTCTTGAACACCAAGATGGAAAAGAGCCAAGAAAAGTGAAACTACAGTAGAAACTCCTTGGTTCCACTCTAAATTCTTCCTCTAGTAGTCATACGTTCAGTTGTTTTTGTTTTGTGTTATCCTCGTTTTCATGGTGTGAATTTACTTTAATCAGTTTTGGAGAGTTGGGAAGTTCTCTTAAAGACTTTTAATCCAATAAGCATGTTAACAATTTTTGAAACGGAGTAGGGTTTCTAGTGGTACATACAGTATCAATTTATTATTAATTAAGGTATTCTATACACTCCTGACATTTGGAGGCTTTCTCAGGTTCTGAGTAATCTGTTCCCCTCCAACTTGAGGCATGTTCAGGATTCATCTGGCAGCGCTCAGTTGTTTGACTTGTTTCTTCAGGAGCTCTGAGAGGAATCTTTGTATTTATTTGACTTAGTCATCATCTGTACTGGCTTCAAAGTGAGATACTCTGAAGATAAAATTCACCTTGTTTGAATTAATCTGCTTACACAAGCTCTAGTGCCCATGGCTATTGGCTGACAACCAGGCACAGTGTCATGTAGTGCTGGGCAATATGTCTGAAATCAATATCACAATATTTGTAAGAACATTATCCAGTATTGGTACAAATCACAATATGATCAAAGAATATATTAAAAAAAAAATATCAAACTGAAGTGCAGTTAAAACCTTCAGCCACTACTTTTGTGTACATGTTAATTTCAACAAGATGTGGGAACGTTACCATCACAGTATGATGAAACATGGGAATATTGCTCTAATTATGTAACTCAACAGAGAGCTCAGAATTGCCTGAAAAACACAAAGATATTTATTGATAACTAAAACTATCACATTAAACCTCAAATTTGGGCAATTTGCAGACCAGCCTGCAATATGTGAGAGAAGTTGAGGAGGTGTTTCTGCCTAACACTGAACAAATCACATTACAGATGAAGCTTTGTGGGGGTTTTTTCCCTCAGGCATGGAAGAGTCAGTCACTGGATACACTTTAAGTGACGCAGTGATACATTGTGTTTTGTCAATGTGCAATCATACACTCAGCCATGAGAACGATAAACGTCAGTGAAGCCACTGAAGCAGGGCCAAACATCAGTGTTCCCATATACAGCGCAGCCACATGTGGGTTATTGTTAAGACGTGTTTCTGCTTTTTCTTAGGGAGCACTTAGATAACACTCTCTGTGCCCTCCAGTCGAGAAAGAAAAAGAGGGAAAGACGGAGAGAATGTAGGCTAAAAGAGTTTATTTTTATCAATCTCACATGGGACTGTTGATTCTTTGCATCCATTCCATCTGCCCCTTATCTCTCTCTCACATTCTTTCTCTCTCACTTTCAATTTTCCCTTCTTCGCTCTTCTGCACTCTCCGTTCTTAACTCACAAATTCATTGTTACAGAATATAGTAGTGACAAGAGAGGGACTGAAATAGGAAAAAAGCTGGCAAAATTGTTTTTTACTAAAAGAAATGGAGGGAGGGAAAGGTTGCGAAAGAAAAAGTAGGTCCAAAACATCTGGCAAAAAGTCATATTTGCAGGATTCTTGACACGCCTACCACAACAATAACAGGCTAAAAGAGAAAATTTGTAAAATACGGCAGGGCAGCAGCTGACACCTGTTACCAGCACACACACGTTTGACTATCCACCTGTCTTTCAGTTTGTCTTTCTGTCTGCCTGTTTGTCAGCATGAAAGTGTCTGTATCTCTTTTAATAAAGCTAGGCATGTTTTATGTAGCACAACATTACAAACAGAGAGTTATTACTGTGAAAAACTTTATCAAGGAAGTTGTTGCTCTGAAGTTGCAGGTTAAACAGGATACTGTCGTGCTTTATGAGTGCACATGGTGTCAACCCCTTTGTATATTTAACCAGAGGGTACACCAGTCAGAACATGTATAGGTTACTAACTGTGGTGTGGCTTGGAAACATCCCGCTTCTCTCCAATAACACAAATGCTCCATAAACACATATAAACACACAGATCCACACACAATACCCATAGAGTATCTGTTGCTAGATGAATAGCTTTTAATAACTTCGCAGTAGTCTCTGTTGAATGGTCTGTTGCCATGGACACTACTCCCATAGACAATTTTCACAAACCAGAGACGTGTGTGTATGTGTATGGTGGGTGGATGTGGTGATGCTGGTCTCCATTCTCTCACAGAGGGATATGGTTTGAGGAGAAGTGAAGTACAGTCACCATGTCTGTCTGTCATGGCTTCCCTACAGCCCCATGACACCTTCCTGTTCATAAAACAAGTGTAGCAATCTGTGGGCAATTACTTATTTCCTCTAAATTAACAGATTATATACAAATTACAGAGACATGCCGTTCATGTAATTTAAGTACCAGAAGGGATTTTTCCTTTTTGCTTTTCCAGGTGACTCATCAATGTGCATGTGTGTGTGAGAGAGTGTGTGTGTATAACTACCTTGCTTAATGTCAGGTATTAGGAAGGAACTTTCTACAATATGAAAAGCTGTAAGTATTTCCTATTTCTATGGAGCAAAAGTAAAAATGTTATATGTGGAGGACGGCTTCTCTCTGTTTTCAGCTCTCTCTCCCACACATAAACTTGTGCAGGTGAGAAAAGGTCAGAGGTAGCAGGCGGGTGTTATTGTGCTGTCAGTGAAGGGCCTACAGTGGATCCACTAATGATTGATCACCAAGGCAACAGAGGAACATAAATCTGGGACACAGCTTTGGACTGGGCTAAACAATACTTTTACAGAAACTTTCTATGACTTTGAACTTTTGTTTCCATTCTTAAAACAGTTTCTGTGTTATGTGCAGCCCAATAATCCCATTATGAAATTAAATTACTAATATTCCAAAATAATTTACCAAATAAACAAGTATAACTAGAGCAATTTTCTGTAACATATCCTGAATCAAGCAAAACATTGTCTGTGATTTACAGACACATAATGACACTTTAGACAAGTTGATACTGTAAATATCTGGAAGCATTTATTGAATCATAATTTAAATTGTGTATTTATGGATAAACTTCTTTGGCTTAACCAGCTTTGGGGTTTGGAACCAGTCCCATTATATATCATGAGTGGCTACAGACTAGCTCCGTTCTTTACGGCTTCAAGAATACTTTAAACTCCTCACAGACTTATTAAGTCAGGTTTAGATGTCAGCTTCTCAGAAGTCTTTGGGGTGGGGAGTCAGAGACCCCGAGGGCTAGGTCACACAGCGCCATGAGTTTATATTTAGGAGACTGTCTAATTCTCTCCCCAACAGCGCTGAAGCACAGGAAACCAACTAAACCACTAAGACAATGACAATAAAAACTGGGTGTCAACCCATTGTTTATTATCATCCTGTGTGTATAGTAGTGTGCTTTTACGTGAAAAACGTTTGCATTTGTGAGCAAATGCCAGAAAATGTTACATGATGACAAGGAAGTTTGTAACTACAGCCAAAAGGTTCTCTGTTTTTTCCTCTCTCTCCCACAGCTGTGTTTCCTCACCTCCTTGTAACATTTTAAATAGTTTTTTTTTCATTTATCTCACTGCCCTTTCTATTTTTTACTTCCCATTAATGGGTAATAGCGTAATGGCCCCATAAAGAGTATGCCTGTAAACTCAACTCTCCAAAGCCCCTTAATTCAAAACAGCTGAACCATGGTACAAATTATTGATCACATTTTCATTTAGACAATAGCAATAACTTCTATATGTATGAAAAAAGTATTTCCATTATAAGTATTTTTTCATACTACTCATCTATGATGCTTTTACGATGTGGGAATAGTAAAAAGAGTCAAATGGCACCACTATTGTTTCCATTCGACAACCCACATTACTCTTGTTACTTCTACTATTTCTGATTTTGCATTTTATCTGCTCTGTCATGTATTTTTTGGACAAGAGACTAAAGTGGCCTTTTCCCACATAACCGTACCCAACCAAAACCTTTCCTAGATTACATCTGCCAAAGTTTTGTGGGACAACTTTCATGACCTGTGTTTTAACCTGGATTTTCTTATTAAAATTTCAGTTTATGAATGAGTACTGTAAAAGGAGTGCGGTACCCTCTCTTCTCCAATTTTCTCTTCTTTCATACCAGCTTTGCTCCAGCCTGTGTCCTTTCATTCTCTCGGGTTCTGACACACTTCAGAGAGGGGGCATTCTCCTCGCTAAAACATTCATGAATGGTTTTGTTATTTACTCCCCAAGAAAGAGTAACATTGACAGAGAGAGAGAGAGAGAGAGCACCAAAAGAACCAGTTCTCATCTGTTCCATAACTCCATAGCTTTTTGTGTGGGTGGTCAATGGGAGGGGGTCATAGTGTGGTTAGACTTAGCGGGCGGGAACAAAATGTGAGAAGGACAGAGCATAAATGTACGTGTCTATGCACGTGTTACACGAAAGGTGTCACAGGGCCATAGCCATAATACCACCTTTAGAGGTCGTTACAGTAATGAGATCATCAATGTTATTTATCGGGGTGGAGTAATGTGCAATATCTTAGCGTAGGGCATCATGGTTTTTCAGGGGTGGAGGGAGCAATATATTTTTGGTGGACATGTTCTGGTGTAACCATAGTTTGACACATATGTGTATGGATATATTGTGTGTATATGGGGAGGCTATGGGCTGCTTTAGTCTTCAAAAACCCAAGACAAATTTCTATCAATGCAGTCAATACAGGCTAATCTAATCTAATCTAAATTCTAGTTCGGATTTCCACTGGGAAACCAAATATTGCTCCTTTGCCAGACTTGGCAGACATTCGCATTACAATGCAAAACGTGAAGTGTAGCCCATTATGACGTATCCTAATAGCTGATCTGGTTCAGAGTAATCCTGCAGTTTGGACTATGAAGTATTAGCAGAGTCATATGACATTACATACTCCTTCCAGATTTCCACTGTGAGTGTCCCAAGTTCTGCTTGGCTGCTCTGGTCAAGGTCACTTCCCTATGCAGACAGTTTGATCACTGGCTCCCAGTGCTGGCATTACCTGCCCAGTCCAATTTGGCTTGGCAGTGGTTCTTCACTATGTGTCTGTTGCCTTGCTTGGCCAAGCTGTGCAATTGCTAGTCCTGAGCTCATTTTCAAAAAGGAATGGCAGCCACAACATTTACACAAAAACAAAAACACATAAAAAAGCTGTGAGGGAGGTTTTGACGGAAAAAAAAGAGACAGTCTATAAGGAATAGAGCCAAAAAAACCCAAAATATCCAAACAAACAAAACAACAAATGTATTTAGGGTAACCTTTATTTTCAGTTTATGTGGAATTGCATTGCAACAATACAACTGAGCAGAAAGAATAGTGAACCTGTGGTCACAGATATTCTAGGTGGTTGGAAATGTTGAAAGCTTTCTAAAAATGAAGGCTTTGTCTGTGAAACAGCCCCTGAAAATGTAATAGAATAAATATTTCCCTGATGGATTTTCTTCAGCTTTCATGTTTCCCACAATTACTGTGATTTTTCATAAAGTGATTATCATGTTATGCTGATCATCACTTTTCTTTCCATTTTTCTCTGCAGACATGTTGGAGTCTAACAACCTTGTGACGTTTGAAGGTCTGGCCAACAGTTCGGCTTACCACACTTTCCTGTTGGACGAAGAGAAAGGAAGACTCGTGGTTGGAGCCAAGGACCACGTTTTTTCTTTTAACCTCATCAATATCAGCAGAGACTATGCACAGGTAACACCAGTGTTTGGTTTTCTGTCTGGTGGCTTTGTCCATTTATCCATTTAATATGACTGTAAGTTGGTTTGCGTTTTTGACTGACTTAATATCTGCCTTAAGTGTGCATCTCCATCCAGAGTGCCAGTCAGGGGTTCAGGTACCTCGGGACATTCTTTTCTGTTTCTACAGAAAAGTGCCTCATGAATATTTCAGACAAGAGCTGTCGCACACGATCACACGCTGTGCCAGGCATGTTAGCTGCTCTCTGCACACCTGGATGAATAATGGAGTAAACTGAAACAAAATGGATAACAAATCGCATTGTGACCCCTTCAGCCCCCATATACACACACATGCATGCGCACAAGCTGTAGTTGTATCGACTCACTCTGTAAAATTGATTCTAGGATGGGGTGATTCTTTTCTGATGGGAAATGTGTTTTTGTTGCAGATCACTTGGCCAGCTTCTCCCACCAGAAGAGATGAATGCAAGTGGGCAGGAAAAGATCTTTCGGTAAGAGCTAAAACCATCCATTTTGCTAGTGGGTGTCAGCATTTTGCCCCTCCACTCCCACAGATGTTGTGAACATGTCTTTGTTCTCTTGTACTATGGGAGATGTGCAACTCTTCAGGTCTCAAAGGAAACCTCACTTGTAGTTATACTGGGATTACATGGGATCTGTGCTCCATATATATGGCATTTAATCACAGACAATATGAGATTTTTATCTTTCAGCTTTTTTTTATACCAGTGTGTTGACATATCCAATCTATCATGTGGACAACACACCGCTTAGCTCACCATAGGTCTAATCATAATCTCAGAGCCAAGATTGAGACCATCATTTGACCTTAATCACTTATCAAGCCTCTGGGCACTCCATTTAATAGAGTGGGGCCGGGGAAATCACTGCGCTTTCTGCCAGACATGCTGTTATAACAGCACTGCATGAATAATAACTACTGAAACATACTTGGAGATCATAAGCATTAGTGTTCCGATGTTATTAGGCTGTAATTTTCCATGTGTCTCTCTTTGTGAACTGAAATTTCCGTGTGTTCATACATCCCACTCTTTTCAGGTACTTTCAGACTAACCTCAGGGAACACATCAAAAGAGGACTTGGCCTTGATTGGCTTGCAATAAAAATGATCCTTTCAGACAGAATAATTTGCAGTGAACAATGGAAAGACTAATTTGTCCCATTTAAATTAAACAAACTGGTCTACATTATTGTGGCAGGCTTACCTATTAGGACTTAAGTCAGTTTGACTAATAAAGTTTAAGCTTTGCATAAACTACATGATAGGAAAAAAATATAAGAATGGAAATAATATATTTATTTGTTTAGAATAATATTGTTTTATTAAATTTGTTAAGCTCAATTTAAAACAAACGGAAAAAAAGGAGTTGTTGAGGCATTAATAGCCAGGGCTTTTTCAGACTCCTTACCTCACTCAACCCTTGCATGACAAGCCAAGCATCACATCTCCCTGCTCTGGCCGAGTGCAGTTTTAGAGCAGCTTGTGTAGTGAAACGTCATGTAAACACGTTGAGAGGTTGTCTTTGCTCCCTGCAAGCTGTGTTATGAATTGTATCTTCCATAACGCCTAAGGCAATAGGCTGGAATGTAAAATCACGGCCACACTGTTTGTGCCTTGGTACACTGCGTTGCCATTGGCCTTAAGAGGGCAAGCTCGCCTGCCCTTCTACCCTTCTGTACGGCTTATTTTAAGCACCATGAAGTCTTTTGTGGATTTTCTGTAAACATTGTGGCATGGATGAATAAGGTGCCCTCAGGGGTGGTCTTTCTGTTATAGAGTCGCAGGAGGGTGAGAATTAAAGAGAGGTGAAGAAAGGTGGAGAGTTTGCCGATGCTCTCTCATGTGCTGTAAGCAAACACCTCTGAAGATGGAGCAGAGAGGAACTAAAGAGATAGATGGGTGTGAAAGATGTGACTGCACATCGGCAAAAGGAAGATGAAAGCTACATCTATGGCATAGCCTCATAAATGGCACAAGAAATGTGGATAACATTTGCTGATTGAATTTTAAACATGATTGTTAAAGATATCTGCATTCTTTTGATGATGCTGTAAGGATTTTATCATTTATTAAAAACCCATTAATGTAAGGTATGACATGGTAGACACACTTGTTTGGGGTTCTGCATCAGCATACACAACATTAAGAAGTATGACCGGTTCCACAGCGCAAATGGATCATGCCGATACTTACAATATTGTGTTACTGCTTGTAACAGTTTATTACTCAGATAAACCCACTCAGCAGGCCATATAAATCAAAGTAAAGACAGCTGCTTCAGTGATAACCAAAGCTTACACAAACAGAGGCTGCTGCCTGCTCATGACCTAGTAAAGCCAGATGAACTTAGTCATGCATAATTTGTGGTACTATTCTCTTTTTTTTCCTTCTTTTTGAATATGTGATGACACATTCAGTTTTATTTGAGGTCAGGTCCGCTCAGGCACGTGCCGACAGACCACGAGGTGATATGCCATATGGCAGTGGAGCAACACATACAACACACACACAAACAAACACACAGAAATTATTAAATAAACTATACTAACATTAAAAGTAATAGTTAAGTACTAAGCATTAAAGATTATAAAAATGTTCTGACGCTACTAGACTTGCGATAAATATTGCTATGCTCCTACAGTAATCATTAAGCAAAGACATAAGAGCCCAGTGGAGTGCAGAATCAAGAACATCACTTTTTTATCCTCTGCTGGGAGAATGACAGTAAGCCAGCGTTGGCGTGCTTTACTCTGATTGGTATAGGATTATTATGGTCGACTTTTGTTGACTGCCTCTTTTGTTATTCTACAGTTTAATTCCCTCCTGTATGGATTTCACAAGTATTCCATGGGAAATTGCACAGCTCATGTTCATAAAATCTCTAAAGCCAGTGGTGGCAGATGTCACTGAGTTCAGAGAGACAGACTCAAGTGTGTCAGTGAGGAGATGTGATGGGGCGTACTGAATATTGAGGAAATGGAAAAAAAAGTAATGAACAGTAATACTTAGTCTGGTTATAATATCATTTTCTGATGTATTAGTCCACACAGTGCTAGGTTTCTTCTCTGGGCAGTTACAGCACACTACAGTAGGTTTTGCGCTCTGTTACCATCACAGATCTCTTTGTATTGGGTTCTACCCTGTGACCTGTATTCTTAGTGATATCTAACTGGATTTTATATCTAGCAATTTCACCACTTTTTTACTGACCCTAATGTCGTAAATGCTATCACAACAAGCCCTAGAGACTTTAAATATTGTGGCATTAAAATGGTTTTGTGTCAAAGGTGGATTATTCATCTTGCTTCATCTGTTCTCTGTCTGTCCCCGGTCCATCAGAGGGAGTGTTCAAATTTCATCAAGGTGTTGCAGCCGTTCAACCAGACCCATCTCTATGTGTGTGGGACAGGAGCCTTCCACCCTGTGTGCTCCTACCTGGAGGTGGGCAAGAAACCTGAGGTACAGGCAAATGTTACATTTTCTTTACTACCTCCATTTGCCGTGAAATCCAATAATGCATGTCTGCATCAAGATGTGAGAATTTCATGTCATAGCAAAGTTTGAGTATTTAAAGTTGTGAAGGACAGTGTCCAGTTGGGTGTGAGTGGATTCTCTAAATGATTTGCTAAGTACAAAAAATGGTTTCATTCAGCAAAATGGGGTGGGAAATTAAACACAGGGTTTCATAGTTTGCAGCATTTGCAATTCATCCCTCTAATATGGAACTGCTGTGTGTGTGTGTGTGTGTCTGTGAGAGAGAAGGAGAGAGAGTATGAGTGAAGAAAATTGCTCTCTTCTCCTCCAAATGTCACTGAGTCAGACTTATAAATGTGCTTTTCCTATTCATTAGACAGCTATTTACAGACAATTAGAGGCAGGAAATATCTCTGAGAAAAGACATCTACTTTATATTGCTCATAACCATGAAATGTAATTCATCTGATGGGTTTCCTATGAACGTCAAGGTCGCCAGTTCATAGATGGTGATGGGATTTATTGTTTTCATTCTCAGTCCTTTCCTGTTAGAGTATGTGACTGGAAATTACACAATTTCACTTTTTCCCTTAGAAAGTTTTCCGCCTAGTATGGCATTGCCATGTAATGTATTATTTATCTTCTTAATAAATAAGCTATTAATGTCTGAATATTAGGGTTTATATTTAAAACCAAGAAGGTTTTGGTTGATGGCTGCACTTTTGTATTGAATTTTCCTATAATTCTATATGAAAAATTTGGCAACCTCATACTTTAGACTAAAATTTCAGATTCTATTCTGTAGGTCATGCTCATTTTCATAAATTACCACAGTTTTTTCCCAACTTGGATGTCATAATGTGCTGACAGCAAAATGGGTTCCCGGGGGAGAGAATTCCACTCATACTGAAGCAAATTTTTTTTTCCTGTGTAATTTGCAGACTTGCTAAAAAAAATAATGTTAACCCATGCATTTGATATGTCAGTACAACTCACATGATTTTCTTTCTCTGAATGTCCAGGACAGCGTATTCAGACTGGAGCCTCACATAGAAAATGGCAGAGGGAAGAGTCCCTATGATCCCAAGTTGCTCACTGCCTCCTTGCTAATTGGTGAGTTTAAGACCGGATACACTGTGCTGTTCCTCTGTGTGTTAGAGCAAGGTCATATAAAAACATGGGAGTTCTGAAAACACCCTCTGTCTTGCTCTTTCATTTCAGCAGATATATAGGGTGTAAAGTAAATGTAAATAACAGAACAGAGCATTCCTGTCAGTCATTACAAGTGGATCTGCTCTGTAGTTTGAGTTTACACACTAGGAACCCCTAATTGGCAGGACTGTAATCTCTATTTCAACCTGAATTTACCTCCTATAAGTGCTGGGTGTGCGTGGGAGATGTCACTTTATTGAGTTTTCTTTGCGCTGGCAAATAAACCAGAACTATGTGACCATGTCTTATTTCTCTACCCCCAATCATTGCCAGTCACATTGCGTTATACCACACCGTTTAACCTAGCAGATGGCCATTTTCCAGCCCATCAACCCTCATCTCCTCTCCCCTTTCTCTCTCCCTGTTCACCAGCATTATTATGTACTCCCCTTGTCTCACACCTCTGTCCTGTCCCTCCTCATCTGTTCCTCTATCTGTTCATCCTTCCCTTGGCCCCCTTCTCAGCCCTGCCTACTGTTTTAATGTCAATTTCACACTCCTGATGTTCATCACATCTGTCACTGTCTGTGTTCTCTCAGGACTCCAAGTCTACCTGTACTGCTAAGCCCCTGAAGATTTTCTCAGACCTTTACACCTACATCATTGGGGAGAAATCACCTCAGACTGTTTTCTCATCCAATGTTACTACACTAACACACTGCATTCCTCTTACTCCCAGATGGGGAACTGTATGCTGGGACATCAGCTGACTTCATGGGGCGGGATTTTGCCATCTTTCGCACTCTCGGCAAGCATCATCCAATCAGGACGGAGCAACATGACTCCCGATGGCTAAATGGTGAGAGAGAAGAGGAAAACCACTGTCTTTGATCAGATTCATGATTAGTTATCAAAAGCAATATTTCTTGGGTCCTTGATTTTGCAAGCAACTGTTGATTTATGTGCTATTTATGAAAAGAACATTTTCATGGTGGTTGCTGACTGGTTCTGACCTGCTGTTTCAAGATGTTGTTCTTGTACCTATTTTATTTTCAATCAATATATAACCCTCAGGCCTTTAAATGACTAGTTTATATAGCTTTCCACTTTTATGCAGATGACATTCAACCATATTTGTCAGTCAACACTGTTGAGCTCAACAAGCTAACTAACCCAAGGGACCACCTGGACTTTATAGACTGTAGAGAAGTTTTTCTCAATTTAAATGAAGATAAAACAGACGTTGTTAACATTGGCCATTATTGTTATTATTGAACCTGCAGCCGTCTCCCAGATTTTAATCCTTCAATACCAAGTTGTATTTACATGATATATGGGAAAACAAGATTTCTTTTTTTTTTATAGGTTTTATAGGTTATAGGTTTCGCCCCTGTCTCAATTTGTCTGTTCATGTCAAGAAACATATTCTATTGTTTGAAAGGACTGAGAAACTAATCCATGCTTTAGTGTCTTTACACTATTTTAGTGTATTTCATCATATTCCTGCTTTAAGCAAGTGGCTGTGGAGTCTTTACAGATGGTTCAACATATTCCAGCATCTTGATCAAGAGCAATTACTCAAGTTTTGGCTTCTCTCCATTGGCTGCCGGTGGAGTTAAGAATTCAATATAAGACTTTAGCTATTACCTATCAGGCTCTACATGGTGAAGCCCTTGAGTACATTCATTAATTGTTGAGTAATAATCTTCAGTGTCATCTTAACAATATCTACTAGATGATCTCCTTGTTTGGCTTAAGATGGGACTCATTTGCTGACTTTGTTGCTCTTGTGTTTACTATCCCGCCTGTAAATGCTTTTATCGTGTAGTATTTTGTGAAGCAACCTTTTTTTTCCGAAAAGTGCTAAATGAATAAACATTTTTAGGTAAATGTAATTACTCACTATGTTTTTCTCTCTTTGTGTTTCTTTTTGCAGATCCCAGGTTTGTGGGTGTTCATATGATTCCGGAGAGCGACAACCCAGAAGATGACAAAATCTACCTGTTCTTCAAAGAGAACGCCATAGATGGAGAGCATGCTGGGAAGGCCACACATGCTCGCATTGGACAGCTGTGCAAAGTACGTACACACAAATTAACAAAACTCACACAAGCTGGCTCTCACAAAGGAAAATTCAGAAACACAGAAGGAGAGAGACAAAAGCTCACACACTCTCACAGACATAATGTGAAATAGCTTCTGTATCTAGAAAAACACTTGACGGGTGTCTGAGAGGCTTTCATAATGGCAGCTTTCAGGGGCTGTTATCTGTGATTATTTTTAGCCGGGAGAAGAGTGGGCTTTGTTGTGTGTGGTACAATCACTCCCAAAGACAGAAACCTGAGAGAAATGTTAAATGTCAACAGAACCTGAGAGGCAAAGGCGCTGTCAATGGCAGCACTGTTATCCTAATGCCAGCCTTTGGCACTGATTTTCTGCTACACCCTTCAACTGCGGGGTGTGCTTATGTTAAATTGCTGGCCTTGTATCAGCTTTCACGTTCCACATCCTATTCTTATTCATTAAGCAGGAATCAACCAAGCTGACTGCAGATCAGTGGAATTGATGTCCAGCCTCAACTTTCCCCTTTAGCTGCATATCGTGCCTGTGTCACAACAGCCTGATTACCCAGAATGTCAAGAATCTGCTATGCTCACCGCAAGACAAGCCATCCATTATGCAAGATGTGGTATTAATTTGGGCCTATGCATATTTGGACACATTCTAATTTACTGTCATAAATCAACACCAAGTGGGATATGTATTTGAGAGTCAGCACTTTGTGTCTCTAGGTTCTGGAAAACAAACACTATACTGTGAGACGCACAGACACGTATTGTTAGGGTTTGTACTGGAACATACAGTACTTTAGAGACCGTTCCTCTTCACAGAAACTTTAAATCCATTATTCATAATGGGAAATGCATTTTAAAGAGGCAAATATGGATGTTTAGTTGATTGACAGGCTTGTTTGGTAATTAAGAGAAAACACACCCCACAATGAAGTTTTTATATCACAATCAATTAAAAGTTTATGTTGCATGCAGTCTGTCTAATGTGTTTTAAATAAGCTCTCTGGAGTATACTGGCCAGCCTTTAAAGGGCTTTCTCACTTCTTACCCTATCTGTTTTGTGATGTGAATGACATGATTCTGGCTATAGGATGCTTTAAAAGGCGTGAAAAGGAAAAAATGGCCGCATCAATGGCATAGGGTCGGCAGTTCTCATGCTCTGTATCCAACCCGCAGCAGAGCACCTCCCCTCATTCAACCAAGGGGTAATGAGGCATAAATTCTCAGCTCAGCAGTAGAGTAGAGCAAGAGAGCTCAGAATATGAAATTAGGCAATGCAAGTCGTCCATTCACATAATAGAGCTAGTGTATTTTGTTTTTCCGCCTACAAAGCTGCATACTAATACAAACCTACAGAATATTGTTTAAATATACACTAACAAAACACTAAAAAAAGTTTAAAAAATTTTGACTCTGTTATTTCCAATGAACCTCCCTGATGAACTTCTACATGTCAACTGTCGAACAGAATGACCTGGGAGGTCACAGGAGTCTGGTGAATAAGTGGACCACCTTCTTGAAGGCTCGACTTGTTTGCTCCGTGCCTGGCAGTAATGGAATAGACACACACTTTGATGAACTACGTAAGTGATTTGTCCAGCACCTTAAAACATGTTTCACACACCATCTCCTGAAGAGGTATTGCTGTCTTGGGAATATATCTGTAACACATAGTGTCTTTTCTTTGGCTTTCAGAGGATGTTTTTCTTATGAGCACAAAGGATCCCAAGAGTCCAATCATTTATGCAGTATTTACCACTTCCAGGTACTGTGGCTGACACTGAATGAATTTTTACAATTACTGACTGCATGACCTATGTTTTCAACAAGAACCTGCCATTTTTTCACACTTACATATCCTTTCTGCCCACTAGCAACATCTTCAAAGGTTCAGCTGTGTGTATGTACAGCATGACAGACATTAGGAGAGTGTTCCTGGGTCCCTATGCTCATAGAGATGGACCCAACTATCAGTGGGTGCCCTTCCAGGGACGTGTTCCCTACCCCCGGCCTGGCACGGTGAGCACAGTATTCTCTTAACTGGAGTGCAAGTGTGTTATGAACTTTTTAAAACAATTCTCCTTTATGTTCCACAATGTAATCATTATAAGAGTTGACTTTTTTTCTTCACAGTGCCCGAGCAAGACATTTGGAGGATTTGATACAACAAAGGATCTTCCTGATGAAGTCGTAACTTTTGCTAGAAGCCACCCAGCCATGTTCAATCCGGTCTATCCCATCAACAATAGACCAATCATAGTTAAAACAGATGTGGACTACCAGTTCACCCAGATAGTGGTGGATAAAGTAGAAGCTGAGGATGGCCAGTATGACGTCATGTTCATAGGCACAGGTATAGCCTTGTAATTTTTTGCATACAAACTGTATCTTGTAAACTGAAACATTGTCACAATAAATGTCTAATTAAAATAAATAAGCATTTACTATATAGTAGAAATGAATCAACATGTGTGCTTCCATTGTGTGCTAGATATGGGGACGATACTGAAAGTCGTATCCATCCCAAGAGGCTCCTGGCATGACCTGGAGGAAGTCCTACTGGAAGAAATGACTGTCTTCAGAGTAGGTTTTTCTCTTATCACCGGTATTACTACTCCAGGTTAAAGGATGATTATAGAATTTACAACTGTTGTCTAATCAATCAGCACTAATGTCATTTTTTTCCCTTACAGGAGCCAACAGCCATTAAGGCGATGGAACTTTCAACAAAACAGGTATTTTAGTTTTTATTGCATGCCTAATGAAACTATAGCAATATGTATTGCAGAACAAAGCACTATAACCACTAAAGAAACCATAAACATAAATGATTCTGAGAATGTTACTACTATTTTTGCATGTTCGTGTCTGGAAGACCTCCTCTTAGAGAGTGAGAGCTGTCCCCTTAGGTGATACATCTTGCTGCTCGGCTAAAATACAGAGCAAAGACACACTTGAGATGAAACACTTTATCACACTTTTCGGCAGCAGTTAGCTTGTCAACTTAAATGGCAGGGAGAGACAAAACAATTCACCTAATTGACAGGTAGGAGGGAGCTGAGCACCTGTAGTTAGAGTCTTCACACATTCCTGAGGTGAATTTGCTGCTTTACTGGCGAACACAGGCTGAGCCAAACATAGGTGTACTACCTAAAGCACACCGCCCAGCCAGACGTAGTACTTTAATTATAGCTCCTAAGACATAAATAACCTGATACTGAACAGTAAGTCTTTTTTCTCTTTTTACCTGCACAGCAACAACTGTATCTGGGCTCAGACATTGGTGTGTCTCAGATGCCTTTGCATCGATGTGAAGTTTATGGGAAGGCCTGTGCTGAATGCTGCCTGGCGAGGGACCCGTACTGTGCATGGGATGGCACAGAGTGCTCCAGATACTTTCCCATGGCTAAGAGGTACTTAATACATTCATACTTGTCATGTCACCATCCTGCCATTGTGTTTTACAAGCTATTTAACACCTTAAACACAGTAACTAACCAGCACTCAACACACTGTGCTGGTATTTTTGAAGTTTGCCTACAAGCTGCTGGCACAACAGCAGATATTTTAACACATCTGGCTAGATTTGCACAGCGAATTTAATGCATTCTTTGAATAAATCAACACAGTCTTGAACTGAGAAAAAAGCTCAACCTCAACCTCGACAGAGAAGTGTATTTGTGTTTTGAGCAATCTGCTTTAGATTGAACATCCTGAATGTACAACATGTTCGTTCATGCTTGTTAATGGATTGCTTTTGTTTAACATATTGATTACATTTTACAAAGGTTAAACCAGTATATATAGAAGGGTTTTCACATAGAGAGTGTAGACATATGCAGCCAGACTTGGATTCAGGGTTGGAGCCAAAACCCCTAAAGGTTTAATGTTGTGTTTCTACCAGGAGGTGAGAAATATAACCAGCCTCATTTATTTGCTGTAAATGAGAACCAATGTCAGTTATGTCTGGAGGCTATGTGGGTAAACCAGGAGTGAGGTGGGTCTTGGGGGTTTGGTGGTAGTGTGGTTATAATAGTGGACCGATCTGTATGTGTTCCTGTATGTGTGTACTTGTGTGTGATCTGTGTGCAGCCTCCCACTCACAGCTCCATGGGGGTTATTGATTTGAATGGTAGCTGCACAGTTTCCTGATCTTGCTCTTAGTTGGACTCCGGAGTCCTACATTGAACAATAAGACAGAGCAAACTCTAACCTTCAATTACCAACACACCAATGCTGCATTGGAACAGTGGGAAGAAGAGGGGGAGAAGTTATGAGTTTGCTTTGGTGTCTCCATAGTTCCCTCGTTTATTGTTTACAGAAAATATTCTGAGTGTTGTGTTTGACACTGTATTGAAACTCCATTTCTTTCACATCTGCAACCCAGAGAGATGACAGAATGAAGTGATTGATTACATTTGAATTCCTCTGTCACATAAACCCTATAATTAAAACTTTTATTTGATCCTATGGGCTGCCTGCTGTTATCTTATCTGTTTGTGTTGGCTTTGCTGCACATCCAAACCACATTCAAATACACACCTACACACACACACACAAAGAAACCAGTGTGTCTGCTGACTCATGAACATGTTTATATTTGTGTTTCTGCAGGAGAACAAGGAGACAAGATATCAGAAATGGAGACCCACTCACACAATGTTCAGATCTGCAACACCATGGTACATAAATGAAAAAAAAACGTCTTTTACAAACTGTGGCATAATTTAAGGCGATATGTTATTAAACCTTTTAATAAAATTTTAGTTCAGACATCATCACTCTGACTAAGGACATATACTGTATGCTTTTTGAATTTCTAAATAATATATTGAAGCAAATAACAATCTGGGCGTGTCAATTTTCCAACAGCATAACACTAAGACTTTATGTTTAGAGAATTTATTTCTTCTCTGAACATAAAAATGGTGATCAAAACAGTAGAGAAGCCAATTGAATGTGTGTGCATTTGCGTCTTTGTGCTTTATGTGTTTCTAGTGGTGTGAAGATTAGAGTTGGTTCATGTGCAGCTTGTAATTAACATGGTCAGTCTCCTCTCAGTCGCCAAACCCTCCATTCTATTGCCCTGTTAGTGGTCTTAGTCCAAAAACAGGACTCATACTGCTGTCTCATTATTTATTTAATGTAACTGAAACAGAAACTGAACACAAAAGAAAAACATTTTATTGAAAGCTGTTGATTTGAGGAGGCGGACACAGAATGAACTGTTACCTGTTGCTACCCACTCAGTAGGCAGCAACATTGTACACATTAGCCAAAGAACCCAGATACCAGACAGGGGACTATTTCTATATAATAGGATAAAAGAAAAGCATTTTAAGAAAATGGGGAGAGAATAAATTGAAGCAGACTTTAGTGGCATCTGAATAGTTACATTTCCAGCAGTATTTAGAACATCAATCGGAAGAACACTGACCTTACAGTGGAATAGCATTGCATGTACTTGACTGTATGAAACACAGATTTTAGTTACAGCCCATTTGCTGCAAAGACTGCATCCATGGTGGGAGCTCCCTATTCTGCACATGATTGGGTTGTAATAAGAAAAGAGACAGGACAATGTGACAAAATAATGTAAAATGCAGTCACTGAAAAAACCTAAAACCACGTTGCAAAGTCAGGCAGTACTCGGAGAATGACCTTTTTTCACACTTCACTTAGACAACAGCACGAACGCAGAGAGAGTTTTATACAGATAATCACTAAAAATCACAAAAGCTGGCTGTAGAGCCGATAAAATGCATGTGAAATAAACTTTCACTTTACTTTAACACCCTTGCATGACTAATATATTCTGATTTGTTATCTAGATGAACTAAGTGGACAGATGACTCTTCTGGATAAAACTGTGTATGGTGTGGAGAACAGTAGCACTTTCCTTGAGTGCAGTCCCAAGTCCCAAAGAGCCCTGACATACTGGCAGTATCAGCGCTCTACTGATGACCGCAAACAAGAGGTAAGAGCTACCTCAGCACACACTTTATGTTTTTTGTTAATATAGATGAAGATAAATAATGATAGACGGTACTTCTTGATGAAGACTATTTTAGACAAAACAGCATTATATTTAATTTAATGTCATAATTGATTTGTGTGAAATAATAAAAACATCAAACAATAAGCTGATTAGATTTTTGGGATGTTCAATCTTATATTTCCCATCATATTTTATCTCTGTGTCCTTCATTCTGTCATTTTGTCTCTCTCGCTTCCAATTTTCTAATTTTGTAGATCAAATCAGAGGAACGTTTCATCCACACGGAACAGGGCCTACTGATTCGCACACTTAACAAGAAGGATTCGGGGATCTATCTGTGCCACGCGGTGGAACACGGCTTCATGCAGACACTTCTAAAGGTGACTTTAGAGGTCATTGACACTGAACGCCTGGAGGATCTGCTACATCGCAATGAAGAGGCCGCAGCCACCATCCCTGCTCAGGATCGTCCCTCACCTCAAGAAACTCCCACTCAAAAGCTGTGGTACAGAGACTTCCTGTCTTTGGTCAATCACCCGACACTGAACAGTGTGGACGAGTTCTGTGAGCAGGTATGGAAAAGGGAGAGGAAACACAGGAGGCAGAAAGCTCATCTGGTGCAGCAAGTACAAATACACCAGCAGCAACAGCAGCAACAGCAACAGCAGAAGGTTGTGGTGAACCCTCACACCCACATGCATGCTCAAGGGCTGGCAGCCAAGTGGAAACACCTGCAAGAGAGGCAGAAGGGCCGCAACCGCAGGACCCATGAACTGGAGAGGGCCCCCCGCAGTGTCTGATCCATAAACCTTGACTTTTAACACCCAAACCTGAAATCACACCCAGCTCTCATTCTGTAACCCTGATTAACTTACTCATTTCTCTCCGCCATACTGAGATACAGACTTCTTCCGCAAAGACTGGATAGAAAAGTTAAACTGGAAAAAGGTGATCTGCTGGCTGATGTGTTCTGTGCGTGGGCAGCCATGTTTACAGTACGCCAGTACAGAGGACTGCAGGAAGCAGGATGTTGTATTACACCGGACCATTGGAGCATATTATCTCAGCTGGCCACTGTGGCCTGAACACTGCAGAGGGACAGTGTCAACCAGCACAAGGACAGGATACATGTAACCACCCTATAGACATGACTGACATGTTGAGATGGCTGTGTCAATGGCATTGTCTCATGGCATGCTAGTTAGGTGTCTTTATCAGCGTGAAACTAAGTAGATACCTAAAAATAACTGATCATTTCTTTTTTACTTCACAAATTTGAAAGAAGCAGATGTGGGATTGTATTAAAACAGTGTGGAGAGTAAATGGACTTGCTGTGGAATTACAAGCACAAAATAAGTGAATCTCTTGGAAGGCACACAATGGGATATTTGGTAATTTTTGGTATTGTAGATGGTTAAATCATCAATGTAAGAAAGAAAAATGCCCAAGCACTGCAAGAAACTGGGAGCAACAGTCACCATTTGTCGATAAATATAATTATGTAGCTAAGATGTGTAAATACTGTATTCTATGACGTCTCCTCATACTAAAGGGAATGGCTTATAGTTGGCTTGTTGCTTTATGTTGTTTCCCCGGATAGAAATTTATTTAAGAAAAGCTCTTTTGAAAGCAGTTGTAAACAGGGAGATTTTGTACAAGTCTGTGTGTCTACGCCCTACATAAGCTTTCCAAACTAAGTCAGGTTTTATTATTCTGTTTTGTTTATCTTTTTTTTTTTAAAATCATCAGATTCTTGCCAGTGTCAACAGTCAGACATCCAAATAAAGTTGTCAGTTTAATGGATGTCTGCCACTTGCATCATCTCACTGCACAAAATGTCATACTGAGTTCTTCCATGTTCATTTCATTTGTATACACTTTGTTTCCACTACATGTGTATTTATTGATATACAATTATGTACATTGTGAAAATATTTTTTCGATGTGCAGACTTTTTTTCTTAAAACTTGCCATTTGGTTTCACACTAATCTCCTAAAATGACAACCCTTAAAATAGCTGTTATCACAAATACTGTAGTGAGACAAGAGGTTATTTATCAATATTGGTCAGTATTACATGCATCACATATCAAATGCAGTGAGCAATAATCCAGCTTCCATACTGTATATTACTAATACATTAACTGCCTCATACCCATATGCTTCACCAGGCAGCGCAGTGTAAAAACTTCATTTCACTGCATGTAACATACAAAAAACTCTAATTTTTCTGAATATAACGATCCTTTATTATACAATGCACACAAACACAAACCTGGAATGTAGCTGTGAACATTATGTAAATATAAATACTATGATCTATGTACGACAAGTATGACACTGTGTACTAGTGCATGTGAATACTATTGTAGTGTTCCTGTTTTGCTATAGCGATAATATACTAGTCTGGTGTTGTCACCGTTATTCTGTTGTTTGCTTATCCAGTACACGATATTAACTATTTCAAAGATGTACATACTATTTCTGTTAGGACTCTAAACTGTAATTCCTGAGGTAGGTATCCATTAAAAAATATCAGCAAGATCTAAACAAGAATTCACTGTGGATTTCAGAGTCCACAGACCAGCTAACAACAATGAACAATGACAATTGAACATTGCGACACATCAGTATGTCAGTTGACCTTGTCTAGTGAGTGTTTGCAAACCTCATCCATGATGGAGGAAGTTGAGAAACATTTGGAGTGGGCCTTGAGAAAGAGTTGTGGAGCTTTCAGCAGAGATGGCCATATGATAAGATCATCATTATAAAGAGAAAAGAGAAGAGGGGGCCTCACTGCATCTGTCTTGGACATACAATGAAAGTGAGGATATGAAGTGCTGCTGCTGCTGCTGCTGCTGCTTTTTGGCATGATGATGATGATAGTGGTGATGTATTCTACTGATCTAATAAATGTCTCTTCCTAAAGTGCTGGTTTCATTAAATCCATTTTTAATATGCTACGTCCTGCTGCTATCATGGTATGCGGTTAGTGAAAAGAAAGTTTCCTGTAGAGTAGATGATCAGATTAGATTGGAGAACCTTGCTGTGTGCATTTCCATATTAAGAAAAACTTTTATAAACTTGTATAAATTATTCGTGATATTGGGATTTATTTAATGCTGTACTTGTCTTTTATGTCCTGACAAGAGGCCTACTACATACTGACATAGAAAAAACTTATAATTAATGATTTCATTAGCTGAAATAATTAACATGATGGATAATATATTAAACACCACTGTGGTTAAGGAAGAATATCAGTCAGCTCAAGTGCTTCTTATATTATAATGTGTATGGAAAAGTGAAGCTGTGTACTATGATGTGCCTCGGGCAGTGGAGGAATTACTGTAAGTTGTTATTAAGACCTTGATGTGTGATGTGATATGAATAATACATGAGGACCCCTACAGTCTCTAAGTGAAACCCAACTGCTGTATTTGCATATTGAGAGGAGTTGGTTAAAGATACAGTATAGCTATGGCTTTCAGTGACTGCAACTGAAGCAGAATCTATAAAAGACGAAAACCAACATCTTGAATATCCGTCTATAACGGCTCGACAGATCATAACTTCCATAGACCCTGCATGAAAATATGAAGTGTTTAACTACTGCCCTCTGGTGGTTATAATAGAAAAGCACATCCCTTATATAAAAATAAGATTTTCTCCCCATTTTCCATCTGTATAGCATAGAGTGTTTGCCATAGTTGCTTGGTATGAACGTACGGTAGTACTGAAGCCACACAAAACACAACAGACAGACATACTGCTTCTGTTGACACATTTGGTCACCTTTGATCCAAGGTCAAAGGTCAGCGAGCACATGTCTCACCTGGGCCTTGACCTTCACTTCTGTAGTCAGTTCAAGTACTACTGTGGGAGCTCATAAGTTTCGGTCCTAACTGTCTCAGACACTTCAAAGGGAACGTTATTGAAAGGTTCTAGTGTTGATCGTGTCACCCGGGGGGGTGAACACACACACACACACACACACACACACACACACACACACAAATGTATGGGCTCTCCTCGTGACATTTGAAATGATCCACTGTTGTTACTATGATACTTGTGGGTATGTGTGCATGACGCCAATGGTCAGATTGATGGAAAAAAAAAAAACAAATGTATTTGTCGGTCCAGGTCGTGATCTGCTTTTGTGATTATGATGTCAGAGTCCTGAAGTTCGGTATGAAAACAAGTGCAAGTGCAAAAGCATATCACGTAATACCATATAAGTATAGTTGTAGGATTATTCTAACATTAAATTATGATATGGCAATAACATTTAGGTCTTTAAACCACAAAGATAAGACACAGACTGGTGTCCCTTTGAAACAAAATACAAGTATACAATACACACTGATGAAACAGGGCTTTGCACAGTAGGATTGTACTCTGGCATTGCAGCCACACCTGTAAGACAGACCATGTCTGCCCTCTGGTGGCTGATGGGACCTCATTCATTACAATTCAGCTCCAACTTCCCACTCTGCCTGATGGAAAAAAAAGCAGCTCCGTCCTTTGACTCCCAGCCAAAGCCATGGATGAGTGAAAAGGGCCCCTCTGACACTCTCACAAAGGACCACTACACTCAATGGAAAAACTGACACATGAGTGACAGAGTGGGAGAGCGAGAATAGAGAATTTAGTGAGTAACAAGACGAGATTGCACGTAATGTCGAAATGGAACAATTGGAGAGAGTTTCAAAGAAACCTGAGTGTGGCACATACCTTGTCTGTTTCATCATGTGAAACTGTTCTTGTCCCACTATAGACTTTAGACTAGATGAGGATTAGGAGTCATCTGGCAGGCAGCTGAGTGAACATATATATATATAAGAACACATGTTTGAATGTACACGCACACATTGCGCATTAGACTCTTTCCCTCAGACACTCATCATCTTTTACTGCAGCTGCATCCTTTACTGCAGCTGTGGGGAAGAGGCGTCAGCGTATTCTCTCCTATCAGGACTCTTGGAAAAAGTGAAATGAAGCAGAGATAGAGTCATTTATTTTACACCGCTGACTGGGTTGATGCTTCTCTAGGCCCAGTAGGGTTCTACCGGAGGCATGTACACACATGCTCTGATCACTGGTGCATTCCAGCTGGTCTGTTCTGGGTCACCTCGGGAGTCAACACATTGGTTTATCTGAATGATGGATGGAAAATTCCAAAAGTGGAAGATTCAGTACCAAGTTTTTGCGTATACATTACCACTTTTTTTGATGCTTGGATTGTAATGCAACCATAAACAAGGATACTCCCGGCAGTTTAGCTGTTTTCTCAAGGAAGCCACGCCACACAGCTGGGAGAGAGCTGCATCACCCTCAGCGGCACAGTACAGCCAACCCGCAACACGTCTGACATTTACTCTACTAAAGAATGACCCCTGACAGCATCCAGCCCATTAGCCAGGCGAGACATAACATTCATATGTCATATCTCAGTTCTGGGACCTTATAGCAGAGTATGGTATATCACAGCCCTCTCAGAGTGAGGTAAGGGTCTATTCCTTTCCCTCCAGCTGTCACTTATCAAATGCTTGTAGATTTCTGGCAGTGTCTTCGTCACAGAGTCAACACTGGTGGTGGAAGTGTGTGTGTGTATGTGAGTGTGAGTGTGTGGTGGTTATTTTCTGGAAAACCTAATTTTGCAGGCTGGGGGGGATTTACTAGATCATGGATGGATAATGCTTTGATGTGCAGTCAGATTCATGTGTGTCTGTGTGTGCTGCTCTTCATTGGAGTATAGTAGCGTGTTAGCACTGTGTTAGCATGCAGGGGCACATCCCTTGCCTGGGGTAAAAGAGAGGGCAGAGTATTAAGCTGTGGCAGCTTGGCAGCGGTAGTGCTGGTGGTGTGCTGTAAAGTTGGCAGGGACCTCGAGTGCCTCTCTGCTATGAGTGACAGCATGGCATGAGAGGGTTAGACCACAAGTATGACAAGACCTTTAGCTCATTTCCTATGTGGAAAAGAGCTGCTCTTTTTATGACTAGTATACACTCAGAATGTAGCGTACTGACTCATATTGGACAAACATGTATTGATATTATGGAAGTCACATTTATTGTACAATATAAGCCAATATGTCATAACTTTTACTACAAACACACACAAGCATTCATGTATATGAATCACAACAAACAATCACAAACAATTTCCATGTCATATACAATATAAATGGATATGATAAGTGTTCTATCGGTTTCCCTTAAGACCAGTGAAATTACACAATAATTTGTGGGCTGTTCAAGTGTTTTGACAATTCACAAGTTTTAAGTGTAAAACTAAATGTAACTAGCATGTGGGACAAGTTTGTCTTCAGGGCTTTCTGCCAGAAAGCCGCCGTTCATGTCTCATGTGAAACGAAAAGTCAATGATGACTTTCAACCCAAACCGTGATCCTCAACCTAACCAAACTGTGGATGAAAACTGGAAATACTACAGTATAAAATGTGAAAATAATAAGTCAACTAAGTGTAAGAACAAAAAGTTACACACAGTATAACACGGGACTTGAACCCCAATTAAAGCCCCATATTTAACACTTTCATCCACCACATGCTACAGCTCATATGGATTTTGCTGTTATTCCTACTATGTCAGTCGCTCTGGAGTAAATGGCCAAATAGCTGCCATCTGACTCTCCAGTGTTTTCTTTTCTTTTTTTGTCTGTTTTTTTTTCCCACCAGAAGTTGGATGACTTGAGCCACTTTTGGAACGTCGTACAGATCAAGTAAACAAAAAAAAAGTGAAGTCCTTTTCTTCCTTCACCTTTACTAGCTCACACTTGACTCATCAAGTGCACTTATAAACATAGAATTACATTGGAATAAACTTCACTGTGAACGGTCAATCATTTTAAGTCTGTTTGTGAGCTCCTTGAATTGTTTATCCAGTGGCAATGATATACAAGCCCAGCAAATCACTTCATGTGTACAGTACTGTGTAATGTTATTGTCCAGAAAGTCCAATATTAGCATTGGCGAGAATCTGGGTGAGTCTGGTGCATCTAAATGAAAATGCTAATGTGAGAGTTTAACTACCACATCGTGGTCAGAGTTCACATTTAGGGCACGGGGAGAACAAAGAATCACCTTTTCCAATTCTCATTTACATGTTTTATTATATTTTCAGTTAAGTGTGTAAATGCAAAAAAGATAGTATCAAAGAAAAGATGGCTGATTATCTTCCAAGCCTTCAACTTAGATGCTGTTGGGTAAAGTAGATATCAAAGTAAAAAACATTAGAGGGGGCAATAAAAAAACAAAAGGATGAAAGCTGCTGAAAGGAGCTGATGAGATAGGATCAGACAACAGATGAATGAGGCCTCAGGCTTGATCTTAGCTGACTTTGAGATGGGTCAAAGGTCTGTCCAACAAAGAGCAGAGGTCAATTTATCCAGAGAAATGTGTCTAGGTAGCCTGCCGTTTTTCTGACTGTTGCCTGGCTGCTCGCTTACACACTTCTAATCTGTAACTGATTGAGGCCTGTTTAAGAGAGGTTTGGCTGGAGCTCCTGGAACGCATCACCCAGTAAAAGGCTTAGCTGTGTGTCATTCTGGCTCAGCTCTGCTTGCTGAATATTAGAAGAATAAAGAATCAGTTACTCCACATTTGAAAGCAATGGAATTAAAATGCATTAGAAAAGTATGAGTCTAAATTCTGTATGTTAATATAACCATAATCTGAGACTTTCCCTAAACTCAAACAACTTTTTTAAATTGCCAAAACTTTTGAAGAATTTGGAAGTATAAACAAATAAATCCCCATCTCCATCTGTGCTCCCCCCCTCACCCCGTGTGAAAGATGTGTTGATGTTATTTATGATAAATTAGAGACACGGAAACTTAAACATTCACCACCAACATGAATCTTTGTCAACACAGGTCAGCCATTGCAGCGATGTCCTTGAGAGAATGTGAACTAAATAAACTCTTTACCCCTTATGTGAAACACTGTTGTGCTGCCTCAGTTTAGATGTAATCAAAATCTTCAGTAGCAAAATAAATATTTGTTAGCAGACATTTACATCTCTGGATCTATTGCACGCAAAACTTTATGTGCTCACAAAGCAGCACTAATGTGCCAAGAATAAGAAATGCACATTCATAATTAATTTTCTTCATGGTGTCTTATGTCTTCAACTTTCCTTCAAGCTGGAAAAGGGAAAAAAAACCCATACAGGAGTACATACAAGGTTGTTAGTGATCAAATGTCACTCCCTTAGCATTGAGCAAACCAATTCCAGATATTTTATGCAAAACACCCTCATGCTTGCTCAGTCTAGCTGTAACTGATACAGTTCATTCACCGGTAAAATCATTTTTTTTTACTTATAAAGACTTTTCTATCTTGTTTCAAGGGGAAAAAAAGATTGGATGTTTTCATTTATTCTGCTACCTTTTTGGACATAATTGTTTTCTTTACATATACTTTGGACGGGTTAATATACAGGCAGAGCACTTTATTTATCTCGATGGGAAATTATATTGTTACAGCAGCCAAGTCATGTCAATCAAAAAACAAAAACAAGACAAACCCGCATAAAGCGCAAAGTACAGTAAAAAAAAAATAAAGTAGACATGACACCTCACACAGATTCAACCAGTTGTGGAAATGCAGTGAAGTGCAGTGAAGTTTTCAAAGCTCTATGGCTCTGGGTTGTTTTCAATGTATTACTGATCCTATTACTGATAGCTGTCAGCATGCAAAGATAATTTTGCAGCAGAGGTATTGTTTAACATGAGCTTTAATTATAGGTGCTACCTTCCAGGTGTTTTCTTTTCAAAATTTAACTATTAGCTAACCCCTTCGTGTGGTGAACACATAAAAATAGCACATCTGTTGTGTACTGTTGCCACGTTATCCAATTAGTGGTTGGAGAAAGAAACTTTCTCAGTCACTGCGTAATCTACTTTTGCCAGTTCATGCTGGTTGAGCGAAACTATGCTGATGAGTATGTGCTGGTGGCTCAAAATATGTGAACCAAAACAAGCGTGTTTTGTTCCAGGAAAAGTGTTTGTCAGTTGACATAAATGTTGATTTTGTTGACTTCAGTCAACCTCAGTGTTTACCTCCAGTTCTCCTCACAGAGTCAAAGCTGACCTTGCCATAGTTTTTGTGGAATTGTTAGCCCAGTAATTATGGACACATGAAGTGACAAACAAAGGCGGTGGAGGTTACAGAGGCATGAAACAATCAGTCGATGCAGACACCAGTCTTACTGGCAGTGCTCTGATTAGTGCCGCATTAACGTCAGTCTAAAACTGTAACTTATTAACGGGTTTGTAGCTTAATTTGTGAGGTTTCTTTTTTATTTGTAAGAATTCATTGATGTGGAGCTTTGAGGGGGCTGCTAATAACTGCATGTGTTAGTTTGAGAGAAGCACATGTTGACGTTAAAGGAGTAGTACGACATTAAGAAAAGTACTTTTCACATTCTGTAAGAGAGTTACATGAATAGATTCTCTCTTCACTCTCATCTCTGTGCAGCAAATGTGAAGCTACTACCAGCAAAACCCCTGCAAAACCACCATGTGTTGTTTTTACTGAACAATTCAGCTTTTGTATAAATGAATCAAACAAGATTTTAATGTGTCAGTCGGTGAGCTTTAGAGGGGGATTTTGTTACATTTGGATGGAGCCAGTCTAGTCTGTTTCTCCTGTTTCCAATCTTTGTGCTAAACTAAGATAATCAGCTGCTGGCTGTATCTTCATACTTTCTATACAGACATGAGTGGTGTTGATCTTTTCATCTAACTCGACAAGAAGCTAATAAGTGTATTTCCCCGAATGTCAAACCATTCCTTTATGGTGTAATGCATTTGGCCCAGCTGGGGAAAAGTGTGTAGGCTGTCTTTGTTTTTCCAAACTTATGATTCTGCCACAGTCTTATGTTTATGCCTGTGCATACAGTAAATCACACAGCTTGCTTGTGTTTCTCTGGTATGTGTTTCCTGGTCTAAAAGGCTGCTAAAGGTTATTAATCAGAGTTAGGGAGAAATGTAAACTCAGTGACATCTGCAGATGGATTAACTGACACAGGTCATTGATAGTGCCTTTTAAAGCAGTCAGAGTGATATAATGTAGGTTAACAGGTTAAATTCTGCCAGAATCAACAACACATCTGTAACAAGCATTATCCCTGATACCTCTCACTCAGTTCTCATCTTCACCACTTACATTATTACTTATGTGTAACAAATACTGCATGTATGTGAGCAAAGGGTGAACCTGAAGCACAGTGAAAGCGAAACTTGAGCATTGACAGTCGTCTCACACCTCTATCCTCTTGATAAATAATATCTGAGTTCATTCAAGGACAAGGTGTTGATGTGAAGTGTGTCTGGTATTTGTAGGGGGAAAAAATGCTGAAAAAACACGCACTAGTCCGTAATTTAGTAAGAGACACTTACCAGTTTACAGATACACCCAATGCATGACTCACACTTTTAATTTAAGGATGTGGGTGCTGTATGCACTTTTTCAGGCATTTGTTCATAATTAAACTCATTTTGTTTTCAGTTTTTATCATTTCTACATCAAACAGGAGTTTCTTTTTTCTATGGTTGATATATTTATTTATATTCAGACTGTTTGAGCAATTAATGGCAGGGTTAAAACACAAGAGCTGGCCTTTATTGGTCACAGACAATCATTCCATATATGATTTTGAAGAGCTGTTACTGCTTGTGAGCCACATCAAAGAAGACTGTCGGAAAATGGAGGCAGAGAGAAGCTGCCACAAAATTTCCCTCACTGCAGCAGCCCATGGTGGTCCAGCCCCAGAGCAGGATGGGAGTACTCTGATTCAATTTACGTGTCACTATTCATATTTCATAAATACAGAGGCTTATGCATAAACATATGCACAGCATCTCACACACACAGACGTCATGCTTCCACACACACCAACAGGCACCGCATACATTTGCACCGACAGTCACACTCAGAAGTTGTTTTTTTTTCCAGATTCGATTTTCTGCACAGAGGTTTTCCTCCCAAAATGTTCTCTGAATTTATTCGATGTACAGTGGAGCTTCCCAGCAGTGATTTCAACTCAGCTGCTTTTCCATGTATATATCCTTGTGTTTTAGCTTTGGTGCTGAATGAGATGTGTCTGACATTTCTGTGTGGGCATAAATCACAAAGCAGTGGGCTAGAAAAAAACAGCCATAAGTGCATGTTGAAGTCAGATGTTTAGTCTATGCTTGTCATCATTATTATTATATCTTTCCCTAGTTTCTCTGCTAACAATGATCATAGCTGAGCATGTTTAAGACTTGACAGACTTGACAACATTACAAACGTTTTTCAAGTGGCCTGGTTTTTCTATCTTTTATATAGACACAGTCACGATACCAAGCTTGACAGATGACAATGCACCAGAGGATAAACAGATACCTCCATCCATTGTTCATGTGCTTTTTTTTGCCCTGTGCACATGTGCAAAAAAACAAAATTCACCTGAAAGCACAAAAACACAGGCACACAATACACATGCATTCACAAGCTGACACCCGCACTGACACACACGCACACACACCTGTAGATTATGTGACGGTTACCATGATGATGATGGATGAGAATACACATGAGGCCAGATGGCCACTTCCACATATCACTCCAGAGGCGTAACCCATTCCTCCTCTTAACCATCTGTGACTGCAGAGTGCTGACCTGGGCTGGTTTTCCCATTACTAACCCTACAACTAAGAAATATGTTCTGAGAGTTGAATCATGGAAAGCCAAAATGATGGCCATGCAGCTTCTCCAATTATGATTTTATAACCTCCTGATCTGGGATGATACATTGTGGTTTCTGACGTTATATTTGGCAAAGAGAAAATATATTTACCATGCTTTGGTGCCATGAACACTCATGCGAAACCTGCACCTACTTAGGGCCTCACCTGAGGGTTAGCAGTGGTCAGCGGGACAGATGTTAGGAAATAATGGAGTGTAACAGAATATATACAGACTTCTTTCTACTTATCTATAAGCGTATGTTAAAAGGGGTTACAAGCATGATTTCATATGCGTGAAGGTGTGCACAGTGGGTTTTATACCATAATGTTCGCACTCAGCAGACACTGCTAAGCCAACCATAACACACCTGGCTTCTCAGTCAGAGTAAGGCTGCACATCCTCCTCCACTGCCTGCCTCCCTCCCTCCCTGTTCGTTCATCTGTGGCTAACAGTGACTCCCTCTCGCTGCGTGGTGTCACACACGGTGCAACATGAGCCCTCCAAACGGAATAAACATTTGTGTGTCTTGCTGAGGTTTTCTTACCTTGCCACAGAAGTTGTATCAAATACTGTAATCTCATATGTATAGCAAGGAAACAAGTACTGTAACCTGCCTTCAAATTCTGACTGATGTCTCTACAGTCAGTATGTGTCACAGGGACAGACTTCACCAGCCATATGATAGCCACCTGTGTAAACTGCTGGAGTGTCTAGTGGCTCGGAAACACTGGATCCTCTGAGTGCTGCTTCTGTTGCTGCTAGAGAGCAGGGGCCTGACCTCTCTATAGCAGAGGGGAGCCCTGCAGGGGGTCAGTGGCAGACATACACTAACATACACACAGTTTCATGCATATATGCATGTATGCATGCAAGCCTATCTTGTTTTTAATCTCCTTATTTCCTTTTCTTTTTTTATTCACTTACACTGTAAGACTGCAGTTCAATGCACTTAAGTATTACTTGCATGAGCATAATCTGTGTGTATGCTTGAGGGCAGGGGGGGAGTGTACTTGTCTGTCTCTGCAGGTCAAACAGGAGGTGAGGGAGGCTTCTGCTGAATAGGGGCGGATATTGACACAGCATTAACATGAATGAAAATATTTTCAGTGTTCAGACAGCATGAAAGGAACGCCGCCAGACGTTTGGACATGGCCTAGTCAAACAAACTCTGGACATCAGCACTCAATCAAACTGTCTTTTCACACACCTTGGCTGTCTTAAATCAGCAGCTAAAAGAAGGTCAAACATTGTGACCATGATTTTGTCTAACCATCTTTGAAATTTGACGCATTCACAGGACTCTGATAGTGCAGAGCAAATATCTCTGCAGTGCACTACATGCTGAATAAATATTTTAGGTATTGGTAGAATCCCAGGGACGCATGTAAGAGGACAGAATTTCAATGGAGGTGGAAAGAAAGTGGGTGTAAGGCTGCTGTGGAGGAGTGCTGCATGGGAGGGCCACATGCACAAGCTACTAGCACTGTCAGAATCACACTAATGGAAACATCAAGGGCTGAAAGTACAACACAAATCAAGAAAAAGGGGAGGGAAGCAGGGACAAAAGTAGGGAGGGATGGTTAAAAAAGAGAGGAGTGAGGGATTGAGCTGTTGCTGTTTTTGGTCTGCGGCAGATTTCTGACTGATTACGGCTATTAGCTGGCGTGAGGGAAGGAGAGACCCATTCAGTCGCTGAGGGGCAGATGTGAGTAAGTGGATGCTGTGCCTACTGGCCTGTGTGCATTAGCTACTTTAAATGGCTATTAATCTGGTGTAGTGGCTTAAGAGATCGGAAATGAAAATCTTCCAGAGCACCTATCGTCAGGATGCGAGGCTAAAATATGCTCTTACATTAATGCTTCGGTTCAAAGTGATGAAATTGTGTGTCACAGTCAGTCAGATAGTGTCAGCTCCATGGTAAGCTGGCGGTGAACAGTTGTCTCACCCTCAACAACAGATGAGAGTCTATAATTGCACCAGGCAATGGAATAACAGAGATTGTGTATGTTACGAGACCTCCACACACACAAAGTCCTTCTGTTCTGACAGGGAACAGGTGCAACGTGGGAGTTGGAGTCATCAGATCCCAGGGTGGTGCAAAGGGGTGTGGGTGCAGCTGCTACATTTACAATTCAATATTACAGTACATGTCTTAATTTATAGGTTTGCCATTTGTTAATGGAAATACATTCACACTCACGTTCACACTGTGAATAAATCTCTCTTTCACTTCTGTCTCCCCTATTAGCTCTTCATCCTGTTCATTCAGCCATGTATGTTTGCTTTGTCTGTGTATGAGATTGTGATATTGGTGCAGTTTCATTTTTTTAATCAGCGCAGGGATCTCAATTATAAATAAGGATTACCACTGGGAAATGTTCCCGTTAAATCCCTGTTTTGCAAATTAAAAAATAATTATACCACAATGCGAATAAGTAACAGATTTGAAAACAACAAAAGGAAACTTTTTTTTCTTGTTTGCAGTCTGACGGAATGTTTCAATTTCAGGGATCAACATGACTCAACATTGGTGTCACCACTCAGACATGAGAAAGAGGCAGAGACAGAGAGAAACAGATGTATACCAGAGAGCTTTACGGGACAGAGACAACGCTCTGCTCCGGTAACTGGACGCCTGTGAGACTTTCCTGTGGGACATGTGCAAATTCAATAACGACTCAAGTCACATCTTGTGCATTTGTTTTGAGTGTGTAAGATTTTTGCAGGCTCGGATTCAGAAAGCTGGGGACCTTGAGACAAAAGAGCACAAGGACAGAATACAAGACTGCATGCCAATGAGTTCAACATTTATATTTTACACAATGCTGGTAATACCTGAATACCTGTGCACACGTGTACATATACACAAGCTCTATTTGAAATAGAGACAGTTACCAAGTCATTTGGAGTGAACATAGTGACAGAGAAAGAGTGAGGAAGATGTGAAAAAGACAAGGCATGGTATGATACAATAAGGAAGGACACAGGGACAAACTAATAACTAGGTTTTACAGAACTGAGGAGAGTGAGAGATTATAAGATAAACAGAAGGAGAAACTGAATGGGCAGGGAGAAAAAAATCGTCATGAAAGAAACCTTGGACATGAAAATCCATGGTAACAGCGATAATGACTATCCACATGGAAACAAACACAAAGAGGGCAATAACTGAAAATGAAAGACGTGCCAGAGTTAAGAGGCTGAAAACCTTGGCTGAGGTCCATGTTAATGCAGCGGAGTTAGGCGTAAAAAGAAGGTGGTGAAGGAGGAGGGGAGAAGCAAGGGGTGGTCTGTAGAGTGACATGAGATGCAGTTAGAGGATAGCCAGGGAGAGTCTTACAGAGCCTGCCTGGGAGACACAGCACACTTAACCCAGCTGCCTGGGAGAGGGAGAGATATCTCAAGACAATTTAGAGGAGAAGGCAATTTTCAGCCCTTCAAGCTGATCCACACTCCCCACGTTATCATCCACACACACAGGCATTTCCTCAGACACACCACACCATGGCAGGTGGCCTCTGCCCAGATCAGTAGCTGTGGCAGAAACCCTCGTAACTGACTCACTGAGGTTTGAGCTGAGGTTTGGATCCTCCCTGGCCAATCGAGCGTGAGTAGAGTTAGGAGCTAGAGCTCCACTTTCTTCCCCAGACCGCACGCCAGGCACGAGGCTCCCCACTCCTCCCCTCTCCCTCTCTGCCTTTTCCTGGGCTCCTGTCCAGAGAATGACTGGCTCCAGTGGACCCAAGAGGAAGAACGCAGCCTGAGGATACAGTACAGCAGCTCCAGCCTTGCCTGCCTGCCTGCCTGCCTGCCTTGCCTGCCTGCCTGCTTGCCTGCCTGCTGGGACAGACAAATGGATTGAGGTTTTGCAAATCAACAGCTCCATTACTTTTGTGGGATTCATTGACTTGATTTATTATTCTTTTTTTCACGTCATCAGATCAGAAAGACTGGATCTAAGCTGGGCATACAGACAGACAAACAAACAGACGGACTGACATATGGACAGAGAGCAGTGGGCACTGCAGCGTGAATGTAGCAACTGGACTTCTTTTCTCCGTGGTTACTAAGACCAAACAAGGATAATAACCAGAGCACTATCCTGTCCACCGAGGTAGTGGGTGGATGCAGCTTTCAGCAGAGTGCTATAGGGGAAAGCAGTGACTGTATAGAAGCTGCAGAGATACATCAAGTTGATCCACATTGTTATGATCATCAGAAAAAGCACTGTGATCTCCAAGTAGACTTTTGCTGGATTGATATACTTGACATTCCTCCTGTTAAACATTGTTTGCAGAAACTTCAAGGTTAAAGAACTCTGGACTTTCTTTCTTTTTTGGACTTTGCAGCCCATGCTGAGTAGACTTGCAGGATTTCTGTTTAGATGAAAGTGGAGTGTGTGCCTAAATGAGGATGGCAGAGCACATAAGGACTGTGTATCTGACACTGATGCTGCTGTATCTTGTTCTGCTGGGCACGGCTCACACAGCCCACAGCATCTACCCGAGGATACGGCTCTCCCACAAAGGTAAGTGCGTTTCTTGTATTACATTTAATTCACTTTGGCAACAAATAGTGATGTTGCATAAAAATTCAAATCCTCTGTCATGTTGCACCAATGTGAAGGCAAAATAATCAGTGCAGCCTGAACCGAAACTAGCATTCTCTGTTCAATGCATTCAGTGAAATGCGTTGAAAATCAGGCAGGTGTAACAGAACAGACTTTTCCATCTGTTCATAGACCTCTGCTGTCTGTTTAAAGCAGTATTCATTACAGCATTTTTGTTGGTGCCACTGAAATCAGTTAAATTAATAGTTTGAAATGGTATGACACCTTTGTCTGACCTACAACAAAAAATGAACTAATACTTAAAAATGTTCTTTCGACAAAGTAAAGTAAGAAAAGTGACATCTTCTGTGAGTAAAAGTTGCTGCAGGTAATCATCATCATGCAGAGAGGATCCATGTTTTAGTCTGAGAGAAAAAGTCAGGGTTGGATCTCAGAAGGCTGACTTCTGCTCCGACTTCGTGAAGTGCATACTTTTCTTCACTCACTGCTGATGTTCAAGGAGCCACCTTGTAGTTTGTTTTGATCCCTCAGCCATGGTGGCTGAGAATTCACAATGTGGCTTTCTCTCGTGCCATAGTGGCAGAGAGATGGAGGAGGTATTTGTCTGGGGGCATGAATATGGGCAAAGCTGTTTATGTGTCTGAAAGAGAGAGAGAGAGAGAGAGAGAAGTGTTTGTGTGTGCCTTTTTACGTGTGTGTGTGTGTGTGAGTGTGTGATATGGATGTGCATGCGTTGGTATGCAGATTGATTGTTGTGTATCTCTTGGACAATAATGGGGTTTTTTATCTTTTATCTTATCTAGATAAAACTGTTGAGTAAACACAGCTATTTTTCTCACAGTTTCTTTGATCTCTATAGCAACAGAAGGTGATGATTCCACATAAGCCTGTTAGTCATGGTTGAATATAGGTGTGGAATTTGGATGGTCAATAACTCATAAATATGGTGATGTTAGTCTGAGTTGACGAGTCTGGTTCATCAGTTACATATGTGAGGATGGGTTTACTGTTATATGATATGTGCTGTATACTTTATCTCTAACCTTACTGTATAATGGACTTTGTTAGCTACAAGACAATAAATAAACAAATAAATAAATAGAATATGGCACAGTTTTGAAGTGAAAATTAATGGAAACGGATGAAGGAATTGAAAGAATTTGAAGGATAAAATAAAAAAATTGGGACTTCTGGCTACAATTAGGTAAACCTCAAATACCAACACAAGTGAGCAGATCAGTGCTGATGTGCTTAGTCATAAATGTCAAATAAATGTTTGTCATGATCATGACTTTCATATATCACCCAATTCATTAACGGCCTGAGGGGAAAGCTGTTACAGTGATTGACACCCCGTCTCTCTCTTTTTCCCTCTCTCTATCTCTCTCCCTATTTCTCTCTCTCTAATACATGTTCTGGCTAGCATGGAGTGCTATGAAAAGGCTCCAGTTGGATCCTATCATTATGGAATGAAAAACATCTAAGTCTTAATATATGCCTCATGGGCTCTGCCAGTGATTTTTGCACACACCCTCAAATCCACACACACACAGGCAGAATACTGTGAATTCTTCACACGCCAATGACTTGGATGCAGTTCAGGGAGATGGAGAGGGATGTGGTTTTAACTATTCACCCTCAGGACTAAGAAAATATTACCATAACATCTGGTATCAAAACAGGGTGGAAAAACTAGATTCCTCTTTGAGAGACAGATTGATCATGTGAAAGAGAAGTTAACAATATCAGAAATATTCACTACATGATAATGGTTAGATACTACGTGTTGGATCAATAGAAATCTCAATGAAATATCAGGTCAACTTTCTCCTGGTTTCTGGGAATGAATTCCCTTGGGCACATCATCATATGTTTCGAGGATGACCTTAGTACCATACAGTATGGATCTGTGCATGCTTTGATGTTAGCCACACTTCACACATGGCGTGGAATTACGATTGCTCCCTCTTTCATCTATTGCCGACCTTCTTGTCTAGACTTCTGGACCAGTGAAAGTTTTTCCAACTTTGCACATTTCACTTTCATCCCAGTCATCCTTTAATTTGCTTACACCCCCAATTAACTCCATTTCCAAAAGGTTGTTACTTAAATCACATGGAGTTACAATCACAGACTCTCTGCTGTCTTTATAGTGAATTGACTCAAATCTTTGACTGCACAGCTTCCAAAGACCTTTAATGCAAGTTAAATAATACACCTCAATTGCTTAGACTCCCTAAATCCTGGGTTATTATTCATAGAAATGCACTGCTGGGAGATCTGCGCACTATAGAACACAAATTAAAGTGTACTGTTTCTTTTGTACCATTTTTTGTGCCTTTGGACTCAGATCCATGAGATTTGGATCTGCATCATCCGAGGCTCTTGGCAGCAGCGTCAGATCTACAGGCCTGTGGAGTGAAACGGCCTCTTCTTTTAGGACAACCATCAATTCTGCTGCTAATGAGGCTCTTGCACAGTTAACATGTGTCAGAGTCCCGGCAGGCTGCAGGTAGACTTATTTTGCTGCCCCTACCAAGCTGTCTGTAGAGACTGTGATACAGCAGTTTTCATACTAATGGTGACATAATCAGATCAAAGTCACTTCCAAAAGCTGGAAAGTGCTGGAAAGTTTAATATGCAGGCTAATGACACTTATCTTTACACGTTGCACTTAATTCTGAAGGTGAGGTCAAGTTCGCTATTCAGTTCCTATTGATTCAGTCATATCAGCTAATCTAAATAAGCAGTGTGTTTTGGGCAAATCAACATAATATATTCCTAGTATAGGGAAGCTTAAAATTTCCCTCCTCCTCATAATAGATACTTGGAACTGCTTCAGTAATGTGCACTTACAGAAATCATTATCTGGTAAATAGAACAATGAAGACAGCAATGGTAAAACATTAATAAAATCTGAGACATGTGCCCATGCTCCTGTTTGTAGCAACAAAAAAAAATCTACTTGAAAAAATCCCAATTGTTTCTCACATTCCTGGAAAACAAAATGAGTTGGCGGATTCTTACTGCAGACAAGCATCACCTAAAAGTGTGTCCTCATAAAAGTGTTTAAAGAAGTGATCATGGGAGCAGCTATGGCAAACACACAGACTAAAAGTTGGTAATTTCACAATAATCATATTGCCCAGGCATTCCTTCAGCATGTCTGCTGAAAACGTGTTTATCAAAAGTGGTAATCGTTAAGTAAGATATAAATATTTATCTTAAGCAGGTCTGTGACGGTAAATTAAGTTATCCAGAGATGCTTAGCTGTTCTGACAGGGTTAACATCATACTGTATGTGTTCACTTATATAAATGAACAAATGTGATTTCCCAGTTTCAACCCAACATTTGTCTCATAGAAAATTTAAAGAAAAGATGGTTAAAGCAGCTAAGTTTAGTTTAGCTAAGTTTACTCATACGCTATGAGTAAATCATTGTGTGTGGAAGACATATACTTTTCTATAACTGAATGCCTGTACTTTGGTCAACAAATGCTAAAACATTTCCTTAAATTGTGAGATTTAAGCAGTCAGTGGAGGTGCACGTGTGAACATGGGAATTACTCAGGTAGCAATTACTGATGTATGAAACCCCCACCTTTGGGCTGTAAATTTGAAACCTTCCTCCTCAGACAAGAAAAAGGTCTCACTATGTATTTTACAACCTTGAAACGACGTGACTGTGGATGACTTCTGAGGGTGAGATGGGGAGATGGGGAATACCAGTGTGGCCTAAGGATGCATCTGCTAAAAAGAAATAAAGGGGAGGATTTGCACATACGCACACACACACACACACACACACATATATATATATATTAGCTAATGTGAGGTGAGGAGTTCCATTAACTTTTTTTTTCTTTTTCCGGGAGACATATAATTAACATTTACCGCTTTGGATCATGGCCAGAGGGCAGTCAAAGAGCTTATATCAAAACACTGGAAAGCGAAGGGCACGGTGACGATTAGATAAATCACACCTTTTAGGAGAGCAAAGGAAAAATATGGAAAATGTATGAAAAATATTTTTTCAACCCTTCCCCCTCCCCTGTCTCCTAACCTCTCTCCCTCTCTCGTTTTCTCATTTTGTCTGTGTACATCTCAGCATCCTCTCTCTCCCATTGTGTTATGTGTGTGCTCTCCAGTTCATTAATGAGATGTCCAGAGGGGAAGGCAGCTGGTGAAACTCTAATATCCTTTCTGACCTTTTCCCACTGAAGGGACCAGGGAGAGGAGATGAGTTAAGTTTCTAAAACACGAAAAGGAAAGCAGGCACAAAGATTGTTTGAGTCTTCAGAGAGTATGTTACAAAGATATGAAAAAAGAGGATGAAGGATGACAAGTGAGGTGAGCACTTTAAGACACAGAAATTGATTATTGTAGGCTCCCATTTTAGAAGCAAAACAAATCTTGTTTTTCCTTCATTTCAGTTTGCCTCTGGTTTACGGCTACACAAGTTGTTGGCTAAACTTACAAACGTGCATGTTAATGTGCTGTAGATATTCCACACAAGTTATAATTAATATAAAAATCAGTTAACACTTTATGGGCTTTTGACTGATAGGGCTTTTGACACACAGTATGCCTCAACGATAAGTAACTCAATTTGGCACAAAGGTTATGAACATGTGTGGTTGAAGCAGTATAGTTTGGAACAGATGGGGAAAGGCTTGGATTAAATGTCAGTCGAACACAGCACGTTCCCTTATTTGGAAAGCATATTAAAAGATAAGACGCATACTGTAGGTGAATTACATAGATGCATTTTTTTTCTATTAAGAGGTGTATATCTGGGTAATATTCAAGGTGCTCTTAAAACATCAGTGAAGTTATAAACTTTCACTCTTTATTGCAGAAGAAGAGAAGTATGCACTGCTCTCTCTCTCTCTCTCTCTCTCTCTCTCATCTTGTTCAGACACTCCATGTGGCTTTCATTTTGCTCTGTGACATCATTCCCCCCCCACACACACACAAGAGGATACGGGAACACCGATAATGGCATAACACCCCAGCTCCTAACCCCACCCCCAGGGGCTCCACGGTCTTACTCAGGCCTCAACACACGGCACAAGGAGAACAGACTCCCCCTTTATTCTTGTCCCATTTAACTCAACCCCACTCCAATAATTCTCTTTGTTTCTGCTCCAGCACAAGTCCCATTACTCAATCAGTCCATACGCCTATTTCTCTAGAAATATGAGACTGCCAACCTCAAGTTTAATTTGTGACATGAAATGTGTGCTTAGTATTGACAATAGATCAAACTATGCTATCAAATCTAATCTGTTTTTAAGTTTCCCGAGAATTGTTTTTTATGAAGCCCTGTGCGCATTTATTTTGGTGTCTTTACCTAACATGAATATTCCTCCCTCTGGTGCTTGGAGACCTAATCAAAAGGAAGTTGCTACTGCAGACACAGAAATACACACACATAAGCGTTTTGTTCTCCCCGGTGCAGCAAAACAGTGTTTCCATACACGGATAAAGAGGAGATCACAAAGTTTATTTTGATTTCACTTCACCAAATCTTCCCAGGCATCTTTCACCACTCCTCAGACAGCCGATGAAAGTGTCTGTCTTGAGGGAGTCCTTCCTCTATGTGTTTTCCATTTGAAGTGGGATCACAGTAGGGCCATGTGTCTCTCTGGCTCAGTTGCTGATGGAGAAACACCCTCCTCCTCCTCTTAGCTCCTTAGCTGACGCCTAAGGAGCCCTCACTGGCTGCAGATGGCGAGAAAAAATTTGAAGAGGAGAGAGAGAGAGAGAGAGAGAGAGAGAGAGAGAGAGAGAGAGAGAGAGAGAGAGGAAAGGGGAAATGTGGAAATCCCCCCTTTCCCTTTTTCAGTCTGAGCAGTGCCTGCAACTGTCTGCAACTGGTGCAGTTAATGACAGAGGAGAAACCTTTTAAACAGTATTGTGCCCTGTGAAGCATCTCTCAGTGTGTCAGTGTAACATCCACCAACTGTTTATTATAGTTACTCTGTAATCATGTTTAATTAAGTCAATTAATCAACACATTCTTCTATTATAGATGTGATTATAGTTTGTATACTGGTAGGGAATGGGTTTTCTTTCTTTCTTTCTTTCTTTCTTCCTTCCTTCCCAGCTGGTTATTGCTTGAGTTCCTGTGTCTGCTTAATCACATGAGCATGCTGTATGCTGTAGAAACATTCCAGTTCAGAGTTAACCACAATACATCTTAAATATCATATTTACAATCCCACACATGCAAACAACATTGTATGAAATGAAATGTATCTGTGTCTTTGTCTGTCTATGCATCTCGCTGTGCACATGTGTCCATATGGATCAGCTGCCACATATCGTTATTGACAAAGACAAGTGAATAGTAGATTGAAAAAAGAGCTTGGCTTATGGAGTGTATACACCATCACTTTAAATAGCCGTCTAAGCCTGTCATCTAAATAAGTGGTAGCAGATTTGACTTCTCATGAAGAAGGAGCCGATTGTTTGACACTAACACTTGTAGCTCGAGTGGAATGCTAAAGGACTGTCCTTGATCCAAGTTCAGCTTAACTCAAAGGGAACTGTGAGGAGATAGAGGGGAGAGACAGTGTGTGTGTGTGTGTGTGACACAGTGTGTGTGTGTGTGTTTGAGAGAGAGACAGACAGAAAGAAAAAGAAAAGAGCTAAAGTGTGTGTGGATTAGATAATTGCAGGAAACTTGTCTGAGCCCTGGCAGAACACCACTGCCACATCCCCTCAGCCTCTGCCACCTAACTACCCGAGATCTAATGCTACTCAAACAAACAGTCGCTTGTCTCCAACCTAGAAATCTTAATAGCAACAAAATATACAGCCACTCCTCTGTGGATACCTAATCCCACATTAAACAAATAAAACCTTTCCATGGAGTTTACGCTGCTGCTATGAGTATATCTACAGAAATGGGATAAATTCTTTCTCTTTCTATCTTGGAGATCAAGTATCACTAAAAAATATACAGATGGCGTAGGAAAACAAATCATACAATTACCCCCTGCAACCCCAGCGGGTCGAGACATCTCGTTATTGTTTGAGACAGCAGATAGGTTGTCTTCCACTCATAATATAGCTGATGTTTTTTTTTTTTTCTCTCTTCATTTAAAGAGAGCTTCAGAAGAGCAGTGCATGCATGTAGAACAAATGGAGAGAATACAGCCTGCACAGTGGTTGAGCTATAAATCTGAGCGCAAACCTTGTCTGCCTGAATCAGTCTTAGGTTTCAAAAGCTCTGCTAACACACACCAGATCCCTCTTTATGTTTTTTTTTTCAAGGACACCTGGACCAACCAGGTCATGTGTTAAAAGAAGATTCTTCAGGCCAGTGTGACCCAGAGGAAGTGCACTCCTCTGGGCCTTCAGCGCTTAGTTTAAATCTCTCACCCTCAACCTCTCCAGAAGCTCACAGAGAGCAGATACAGAGGAGCAGCCTGTCAGGTTCAATCAGATAGGTACAACTGGGTGTGCTACATGTGTGCATGCAAAGCATCTGTGTCTATTTCTGTGGTCATTTTGATGAGTGCGTGTTGATATTCAGTGACATTTCCGTCATCGTCCACTGCTTCCTTCTCAGAGTAGGATTTTTCAAATCACCTAAAGCGAGACTGACAGGGAGTGGCAGCTGATTTCAAACTAATGGCAGATAAAGAGACTGGTTCCGTTTCCTGTCTGATAAACTGCTTCCTCCTGGCAAAAGAGACCATAGGCAGCACAGTGTGCATCAAATGTCTCTCCCATGAATCACAACATCTTTCCCAGGACTCATATCCCACTTCTTTCATCCTTGCCTCTGGAAAGTGCCTTCAAGTGCTCTCTCAGTTCAGCTTTGTCTAGGGGGTAGCATTAGTGCTTAAAGCACTTTATTGGTACTTACTGTTGTCTGGGAGGTTGGCTTTGAACTGCCTATACTGTTTTATGCCATGTGAACCTTTACTGATGATGAAATCTCGATGCGTTGTAATTCTATGACCAAGCCAATTACACGTAAGCGTGGTTTAATTGAGAGAGAGGAGGCATAGGTGCCACATAGGGGGATAGCCGAGATGGAAAGATAACCCTGCTGTTTCTCTCTTCCACTCTCTTGAGGAAGTTACGAATCAGAAACATATGTTACAATATGCCCCTGGCCATGGGAGCAGTTGGGACTTAGGCACAGGTTAATGGAGGAGTAAGAATTTCCTTAGGGGTTTGGGCACATTTGATCTTGCTGGTTAGTAGAGGCAATGAGAATCAATGTTTCAAATGAAAACTATCTATCTACATACGTAGCCAGCTAGCTATCTCTACCTAAATTGTAGACTTCTTTTGTGTTGCTATAATTCTCTTGTCTTTGTCTGTGTATGTGTGTTTTTGACGGCAGAGCTTTGGCAGCTGAACAGGACCTGGGTGTTCCAGGGACATGGAGCTTCTCTTCAGCCCCAGACCATGCTGCTGGATGAGGGCCACGAGAAGCTTTATGTTGGGGCCAAGAATACTATGTTCTCCCTTAGCCTGGACCAGGTTAACACAAACCACAGAGAGGTACACCCATTTTCATCCCTCCCTAAGGAAGAGAGACTAGCGATGGGCAGCTTCTCACTGAGCGAGATCAACTGAACCATTTTCCTGAACTGGGACGTATGAGTGAAGACGGAGAAATTAAATCAGACTCGAGCCCGGACAGTCCGACAACTGCACTTAGTAAACGAGATCGAATTAACTGCTCTCTTAAACTGGAACATCTTAGCAGGTCATTTGTATCACAAGACATCATTAACATGAGCCTAAGGCCACTGTCATTATGGGTACTTCAACTAATAATCATGACATCAATGTGAATCCTAAGATGTACAGAATTACATTCAGGGTACAAGCACAGCAACTGATTCACCAATACTGTTGCAAGTGTTAGCATGTAGCTACTGGATGTAGGAATAAGCGTACAGTTCGTGAATTTTAGCATTAGTGTGGAGCTAACTAAGTGTTAGCATACAGTTTTGTGGGCCAGGCTGCACCAGCTGTTGAACTCACATGTGCTGTAACAGAGTGCCATATTTTACAAAACGTACCAACTTGAAGGAACCAATTCTGTGAAAAGATTCGGTCTGGCCATCACTAAGCGAGACATATTGAACTCACACCCTCAGGTCAGTAGGTTAGCCGAAATTTTAACGAATTTGTGCGAGTGTCCTTATAGGTCTGTGTTCTGTATGAAAAAAGTTCTTTGACTTTTTTCACTTGGTGGCATTATATCCCTCTGAGAGTATTATGCAATGGAGAAAATGGTTGATTAGTCAAATTCATCTGTACACTCAATCATGCATGCACATGATTTTTTAAATTAAAGATGAAAACAAGAAATATATGAGTGCAACTGGGTTTTTCTTTTTTCAGATCCAGTGGGCTAGTACAGAATCACAGGTAGAGGAGTGTTTGATGAAGGGGAGGGAAAAGGTAAGGGACACCTTCTGCATTACTGCACATGTTCTCAACTGCATTTTGGAAGCATGGCTTAGGTTGATTGTCAAGGGCAAAGCACAAACGCCCAGTTGATAATGTACATTGCAGTGTAATTAATTTACACAAGAATTATTACATAAGAAGACAAATCCATTATGGAGAAAGATCCTGTCAGCATGTATGGATTGTTGTACATATCTCACTGTGCTCATTAACCTTTGTTTAACCTAAAGTATTGATGTTATTGATGATGCAGTAAAAGCCTGGCATTTTTCCATCTCACCATTTTCTCTGCTTGGCCTCAGTCTGCCCTCATGACCTCTTGCCCAACCACCCTCCTCCCCTACCCCATCACTTACTCTCTGTATCTCTTCCAACAGCTGGAGTGTGCAAACTACATCAAGGTTTTGCAGCAGTACAACCACACCCATTTGCTGGTGTGTGGAACAGGAGCCTTTAACCCCATCTGTTCTCTGGTCAGAGTGGGACACACAGGGCAGGTGAGTCCCAAAGACAGAAATCGAGTTTGTTTTACCAACGAAATATTCAAGTGGTCTTCAAATAGTTCCTCCTGCCAGAAATCTTTTCAAAATCATGCAGCACTTTGACATTATTAAGTGTTAATCCATAGCGTATATTTCCAAATAGGCTATTTCTTGCTTCTGTCTCTAACTGCACAAGATGAAAAGAGATGATTATTCCAATGAAAATGTCGTTGTTATTCTTATTCAGTCGGCCAAATTACCCATTATGCTCCTCTACACTCTTCCCTCTTTAGATGGATGTAGCCAAAACATTCTTCACACTGTTTTGATAATGTTTTAGCCACTGTTGGCGAAAACACAGCTTGGACTGCTGGGCTGTTCAACATGCTACTGTAGTTGAATTTATCCTCCTAGCAACAAGGAGTGATGTGAGCTCGAGATGGAAAAGACAGTGAGTAAGAGAGGGGGAGTTTTTGTTTTTTGTTTTGTCTCCTCAGAAGGAGGGAACTGTTTGGCACAAGGTTTTCATTTATATTAGAAGAAAAGCTGACACCACTGCTGTCCAGGTAAACATGGAGAACAGGCCAGGTGCTGGCTTCTGCAGGAGAAAGTTTGAGGTCATGGAAGACTAATGTTCTGTCCTTTTTTAAGGGTCAAATGTGAGTGTGTCAGCTGCTTAAGTAGGTTTTAAGTGCACAGGGGTGTTTAGCGCGCACACTGGTGCCTGTACAAAATTGTCTGCATACATCTGTTTGAGAATATATGTCTACAGAATGACACATATCTCTCAGAGGTTAAACATAGAACAGTCATAGATGTGTCTGTGTCTGTGTGTGTGTGTGTGTGTGTGTGCCTGAGGTGTATTTAGACCACGAGGCGGGGAGAAAAGTTCCACCCTGCCTTCCACCACTGGTCCAGTAAGTCGGCCAGGCCAGTTCCAAACAGGACTCACATCACTGGAATGCTCATAGAGTGAGCAAAAGTAGATCAGTATGAGCAACTCAACCTTTCTATGAGATTCCCTCACATAAATTTACTTTCCTGGTGTATGCGATTACATTTGGTCTACAATTACTATTAAACTTAAGTTGAATAATATTTGGATAACAATAAACTATGTTAGAAAATACTATTGCCATTAATCAAGCCCACCACAAATCAAGTAAGGACCACTGGCCCAGACACATAAAAAACATAAAAAAAATAAAAAACAGCACATATTTCTGAGTACTGCAGAGTAATATTGATTCAGCCTATTTTACCTATTTTCTGTTTGGTTTTGATAGACCACATTGCATGATGGATGAGTTTAACCCAGAAACTGACTTCTGTTGCAGTCACACACAGGGCAGTAGTCACAGCACAGTAGGGTTCCATGACTACTCATAAATCAATATATGGCATGTCCTCTGATCTGCCAGTGACAGTCATAAACACTGTGGTGGCCCACAACATATGGGCTGTGGTCCTAGAGGGAGTTTAGGGTGTATATATATATATATATATATATATATATATATATATATATATATATATATATGTGTGTGTGTGTGTGTGTGTGTGTGTGTGTGTGTGTTTGTGTGTTTGTGTGTTTGTGTGTTTCTGCCACCTGCTGTGGCACCAACATCAGAGGAGTAGGAGTAGTGAATTCACTATGATATAAGAGCAAAGAATAATTGGTTATACACATTCAGACATAAGTCTTTCATTTGGTCATCCATCACTCCTTGTCTCATCTATCTCTCTTCCTCCTTCTAATCCATCACTTTCGGATCCCTCCTCTCTCTAGTTCACCTCTATCTCTCTCTCCATGCATCATCCGCTGGGAGTTGTCTGGATGTTGTTAAGGCCTTTGCAAGGGTACAGATGTTGAGTGCCTGTGCATGTGGTATTTATATTCATGCATATTTGTGTATGAATAACGATGCATGTACCTGTATGTGTTTTGTGTACTGCCTGCAGGACTGGCAGTTTGCTATTGAAGAGGACATTATGAGTGGCAGAGGACGCTGTCCATATGACCCCAACAGTCCCTGCACGTCTACACTCTCCAGTAAGACACTGCTAAAGCGCCATTGAAAGATTACAATGTATGTTTGTATTTCAGATGGGTGAAGTGACTTTGTTGACCTCTAACTAGTCAATACTGCCATCTTGTGGTCTTAATTCATGTCAGTATTTTAGTCACAGTACAAGAGGGTTGCACTTTATGGATTGTTACTAATTGCAAATTTTTTGCGTGTGTTCGTGTGTACATTAGGTGGAGAGCTGTATATTGGGCTGTACACTGACTACTGGGAGAATGATGGTGCTTTGTGTCGACTTAACAACCAGACCTACACACGCACTGAAAGAGACGACAGGCAGCAACTCAATGGTTGGTTTACATTACAGGAAAATGAACACATTTACCTTCATGTGCAAACAGACACAGTTTGACAGTTCAGAAAATGAGAGCCATTCACATGAGTTGAATGATTCATAGTCATAGTCAGTGTTTTCTGTATATATATTCCTTCACAATCCTAGTAGTTTAATGATGGGTAATCAAATTTATTTAGTTGGTCATTAAATGTTAAAGTCTGGCCAAAATGTATTGTTGATAGCTACTGTGTTCCATGACTTGGCAAAGTAACAGTTCTCATCAGGACTGGTTCTATTTGAAGATCCATTGGCTCATATTGTTCAGTTTTTAAGCAATAGTATCAAATTCTTTAAGACATTCCTTCTTAAATTTAGTACAAACTTAGAGTTTATAATAGGTACATGTTTTTTCCAGCACCTAGTCACAAACTTTATGTTTCATTCTTCACTTTTGTTTCAAATTCCTCCTCCTACAGAACCTAAATTTGTGGGGTCAGCAGTTGTACCTGACAACGATGACAGGGATGATGATAAAGTTTACTTCTTCTTCACTGAGCGCGAGATGAATGCCGAGGGAGTGAACAATGCCGTATATACTCGTGTTGGGCGAGTCTGCGCGGTGAGAATGCTAATGCTATAGAAAGATTTCTGGGGATAATCCGGCGAAAACCTAAAGTACAGCTCTCACATTCCACATCTGCCTTCATCTCTCAGAATGACCAAGGAGGACAGAGGATGCTGGTGAACAGATGGAGCTCCTTCCTGAAAACTCGCCTTATCTGCTCTGTGGCCGGACCAAATGGCATTGATACACACTTTGATGATCTTGGTAGGACTATAAGGAGACCTTTTGCATGTCATCTTATTTATTCAGTACTAAACTTCAGGTTTTTGTGCTTGATAGTAACAGACACATCTGCATCTACACCCCTCATGAGAGCCACTAGAAACACTAGAGAGATATTAAGAACTTTTGTTGCATTGTGCGCCTGATATGCAATAGTGGTAACCAATAAAGCACCAGTTTGTGCCTCTCATATATTACTATTACATTCAGGTCACAGAGCAAAGCATTCAATTTACTGAATTTAACAATGTTGACTGCTGTTCTGAAATCCAAAGGCTCTCCTAACCATCTGGATGAAATACATATTCTGCTTGCTGCAGGATAAAACAGATTAAACATGTTTCCCCAGCTGTTAGTAGTAATGATTTACAAAGCTCCCAAAAACAATTTCTAACAAACTAGCAGCCTTGTGAAGCTGATGTAAGCATTTTATTAACATGCTAACATGCTGATGTTTAGCAGGTATAATGTTTACTGTGCTGATCATGTCAAAGTTTTCACGACATTTCACTTAAACACAAAAACCTTAAATAGTATGGGTAACCAACAACGGCTGATTTCTACATTCTGTGTTTCAGAGGATGTGTTTATTCTTAAGAACAAGGATGGGAAGAACCCAGAAATCTTTGGCCTCTTTAGCACAACAAGGTGAGTATATGATGACAATGGCATTTCAATATGTAGTCACAGTTCTATTACCCACTGAATCACTAATAAAGCCTTCTTTTTGCAGTGCGGTGTTTAAAGGCTATGCAGTTTGTGTCTATCACATGGATGATGTCAGAGCAGCCTTTAATGGTCCGTTTGCTTACCGAGAGAGACCCGAGCATCACTGGACACCTTATGAGGACAGAGTCCCCTACCCCCGACCTGGATCTGTGAGTCTCAAAGTCTGATACCAGTATTTTTCATGGGGTTTCATTCATTATGCATTCACAGCACTCTCCATTCGTCTGTGTCCACGACAGACGTCCTTAGAGAGGGACAGTGTTGAGAGCATGTAGGACAGCTCAGGTGAATGTCAGCACTGTTGTAGCTACATCAGCAGGTCATACAGGGACAGTGTGAGCCAGCCAGACAGTCAGCTTTTTTTCTACACTACAAAGTACCAATGCAATTAATGGCCCACCTCTTTCTCTATCCCTGCTCTTTCTTTTTTATCTCTATTTCTGTCACACCATCTCTTTGACAGTGTGCTAGTAAAGTGAACGGAGGTGGCTTCTCCAGCTCTAAGGAGTTCCCTGATGAAGTTTTACGGTTTGTGCGATCTCATCCTGTGATGTATCGTCCAGTCCTTCCCCAACACCGGAGACCTATCCTGCTGCAAACAGAGCCAGGCAGGAGAAAGCTGACCCAGATCGCCGTGGACAGAGTTCAAGCCCAGGATGGACACTACCATGTTCTCTACATTGGCACTGGTACACATGAATGAATCCAGAATGCCATGCATGTCTCCCTGCAAAATATGCATGTGCCTATATGCGAAATGAAAGACAAGCAAGAGATACTCGTGACATGATGATAGCATAAAGTCATATATTAAAAATATATTAGTGAAACACCAATACAACAGATGTCGCACATCCTGGGATAATTTTGGACCTGAGATTTTGCACTGGTTGGAAAAAAAACTGGGAAAAAAAGAAAGATTCATGCCTTTACCTGTAAAACCCTTATGTAAGTAACAGTGTCTTAACAGTAACAGTCTTTCTTTCTTTAGACGACTCAGTGGTGTTGAAAGTTATCACCATCTACAACAAGGACACAGACACTATGGAGGAGGTGCTGCTGGAAGAACTGCAAGTATTCAAGGTACTCTATTTTTAGCTCAAAATGTGCAGCAGACTTAACTGAGCACACAATGAAAGGGATTGTTTTGAAATCACTGTTGGCTAATTTGTGGCCTTCCCATCATCACAGGGCCACAAGTATGATTGTGCAGCCATCTTGCTGAAGATCTTCATAATGATTTGAATATATCAGTTCTACTTAGATTAGTTACACTTGAAATCTAGTCTGCAGGCAGTGCCTGCTGATATTTTAATTAAGACTTGATTTGGGATGGATAGAAGCATGACAGGAGGCCTCCAGTGATGAAGAACTTTACGTCTGCTCTTGTGACTTTATTCTCATGGCATTTGATAAACCACTGAATAACAGGAAAATAACAGGAAAATGTTTGATATTTGCAGATGCCAGCACCAATACGAGAGATCATAATATCACCTAAAAGGGTAAGAGGGTCATCTCAATCCCTGCACAGTTGTTTATTCATGCAATTCTGTTGTTCAGCCACAAGATGTTAACATTGCAGCATTTTTTATGACTTTCTACTAACATAATTTAGATGTGCTGTAGCCTGGCTACTTGTAGCTATGTTGAATATATAAAAGTGGATTCTAGTAAAACTGTGTTTCGATGTTAATGGTCCATGCTGCTGGCTTCACAGCAACAGCTATACGTGGGGTCAGAGTTGGGTGTGGCCCAGGTCAGATTGCATCAGTGTGACCTCTACGGCTCAGAATGTGCCGATTGTTGTCTGGCCAGAGACCCCTACTGTGCCTGGGATGGTCTCACCTGCTCCAGATACTATCCTGCTGGAGTCTTCACCAAGAGGTAACAGCATACACTCTCTGACACAGGACCCATCTTTTCTACCTGCTGATGTGTGTGTGTGTGCCACAGCAGCTGTTCACACCTTCACTTGTACTTCTGTTTCATCATAGCATCTTGCCCTGAATGGCACAGTGCTCTGAAGCTGGTTTATCAAGTCATTATCACAGGCTCTGAGAGACTTGACAGCCAGGTGTTATGTAACGTCTATCAGTATGCACCCGATCACCTCCCTTCCTCTTTCTATCTCTTCCTTTCACCCATTTCTTGCACTTTCATCTCATGTTAAAATTACTCTCTCTCTCTGCTTCTCCCATCTCAGCAGACGATTCAGGCGGCAGGATGTTCGCCATGGCAACGCCGTCCAGCTGTGCAATGGGCTGCAAATTGATGGTTAGTGTAGAAAATGACTGTGTGATGTGTGTGTGTGTGTTTTGTGTGTGTGCACATGGGCATTCCTGTGTGCGGTTACTGGTAATGCAAAATTTTGTCAGACAAATGCTGTATAGAAACAAGGAAATGATGCTGTTCTTCAAAAGCACTAGACTCAATATTAGAAAATATGAATTCTTCATGTGTCACTGCAGTTGGAGGTGAGAGAGGTTACTGTGCAGTAGATTGGGGTAGAACAAAGCACTCTGTCTTTGCCAGTTAATTAAAGGTCCTTTACATTCTCGCCTCACTGTTTTTTATGACGTGTGTGTGTGTTTGTGTGCAGATGAACAATGGCACAGAGCTGAGGAGAGGCAGGTTTACGGTGTTGAGAGCAACAGCACTTTACTCGAGTGTTACCCTCGATCACTTCAAGCCAAGGTCCTATGGTTCTTACAAAAAGGAGGAGAGAAACACGAGGTGAGTTCAATGGGCCTATTCACAGGAAAACTACAAATGTAAACGTACTGAATATATAACACTACAAACACAGATATGAAAAGATACAATGCACTGGACTTTAAAGCTTTAAGGCACAGTTAACTTATTTTTCTACCCTAACCCTTCCAAAACCATATGTTTTTTACCCCTATAGAGCAGTCTAATTTGACTTACAGATAAAGATATATTGTTGTTCGATATTTATATTAATGATGCCAAAATGATTTGTAACCCAATTGTTAAAAACACCCAGCCACCCTATTCTGTCGTTTCAGTATGAAGAAGTGTTGAACCTGGAATGGATGTATAGCTCACAGAACCTTAAGTACAGATGCACTGAGTGCATTATTGAAGTACAACTGCACCATTCCTTAATCCATCCTTTACTTTAATTCTGCAAGTTTTCTAATTAAAATTCCCCTTAGGATAAGAACAAATGCAGCAGCAGGGCCTCAGATGTCTGAACTACTAGACTTAAATAATGGCTACATCAACTGTTAGGAAAAAATTGGTTAACTTTTTTTCCTCCATGAAGGTCCGAGGTGACGAGCGGGTCGTCATGACCTCCCATGGGCTGCTGTTTTTACGAGTGAGAAGCTCCGACGCTGGTGTGTATGTGTGCCAGACTGTGGAACATGGATATGTGCACACATTATTACGTATCTCTCTACATGTGCTCAGAGGGGAGAGGGTGGAATCGGCTATCCACAGGGCCAATGATGGGGACGGAGAGAAATCTGCAGCTCTCTGCCACCCCTCTGTGGGTCCCCCGCCAGGCCCCAGCATCAGTCCCAGGGCTCTGGTGCCATCCTCACTCCCGGGCCCCTACTCCAGGCTGTGGTACAAGGAGTTTCTTCAGCTGATTGGCTATGGGGATGCCCAAAGAGTAGAGGAGTACTGCGAGAGAGTGTGGTGCTCTGATAAGAAACGCAAAAAGACCAAAAGGAAGTATGTTCCTCCCGGTGGTGAGAAGAGAGGGAAAGGGAGGGGAGAGGAGAACTCCCATCGAGCGCCCAGACACACGTTGGACACCTGAGGAGAACAGAGACTGGCTGAAGATACACACACGCACGCACACACACACACACACACACACACACACACACACACACACACGCACGCACGCACACACACGTACATACACACAGTCTAAAGGTCAGACTCACTCACAGTGCTTGCACCATGTAAAAGGTTTTCACTTTACTTTCAACAAGACTGGTAACAGAGGAACACCAGTAGCAGACCAGCTATTGTAGCTACATTTCTCTCTCAGTAGTTTGACTGTGATGTTCCACTAACTTTAAAAGTAATAATTTGCCTTCTGCCTTTTTGTGTGATGTAAATTAATTATCTGGTGCAGACCCTGCATAATTTCTATAACTGTCAGTGTCAGTACAAACCAGAGGCCCCGGGAGGAGATGGACTGATTAAGCGACATTGCCTCTGATCTGAAGAGACAGAATATAATATATCAGCTCCTACGGACTGACCCAGCCAAGCCAAGCCCAGCTGTCAATCCAAACGCACACAGAGACCGCTACACTAAACAATTGCTCCACCTCTCTTTCAATGGCTCAATATGACAAACTCTTGCTGTATCTATTATGAGAGAAACAACTATGTTAAAGGTAATGGCATAATCTTTTTGGTACAATGATAACTTATTTTCTTGGTCTCCACTTTGAGTTCTGTAGTTGTTTAGATGTCGTAAACTGGATAATATAGTAGTGTTGTTTTTGTACAGAGAAAAATGCATTGAGATTTATGATACTGCTAATTTGATTATAATGTGGTCATGGCTGTGGTGTATATGGTTAAAATGGCCACAATGCATACAGTAAGATGTTGTGATGCCACTACTATGGATATTTGAGGCATGTTTTAGTTATGACTATGCCCTCCATGGAAATAATAACTATTTAAGCACTTGTAAAAATTGTTACAGTAGATGAAAAGTGGTCCTATCAGTGGATGTTATTGTTATTGTAAGTGTCTACATTTACACTACATCTACAATTGTGAGCAAATGTACCAAATGTATTGTGTGTATTATATATTTTATTTATCTAAAATTCAGGGTGGTCTTTGTGTGCACATTTGATAAGTAAGTAACTGTGTATTCAAAAAGTCATCCTTCTCTGCCAGCTGTCCCCTCCTTTTTCCTTTTCCCTCTCTCTCTTAGTTATTCTCCCTTCCTCCCCCTTCATTAACTCCCCTTTTTGTTCGTCTGTAGCAATGTTGCAGATGGGATTCGTAATTACCACCCAAAACAGCAATGTAGAACGCCACTTTCCCCTCATAAGAAAAAAAGACAAATAAATGTTAGGGTGACCATCCAAGCATGTCATTAGCAAAACTGATGAGTCAGCCTCATGAATATTCAGTTAATTCCGAAATGACAAAAATATCAAACAAACTGATGTGACAGTGAAATGCATTAGTTGTCCAGAGGATCACTCCTTTTTTCATGTTGTGCCTTATTTATCTCTTAATTATGTCACTTTATAGTTTTGACCTTGCTGTCTCTTCCATATTCAATGCTGTAAAAACAATTGCTTGGTATCTGTCAAGGCCTTATATCATCATTCATCATTCTCCTTGAATATTCTTCAACTAAGATATTGACTGAAAATGTGTCTGCTATACCCCATATAAACCCCATTAAAAAAACATGGACCATCCTTCCCTGGTGTCACCTCTGTGGTTTAGCCATCAATAACGACAAAGCATACCAAGTCCATGTGCGCACGCACGCACGCACACACACACACACACACACACATACACACACACACATATTGGGTGACTGCACCAATAAAGCATAAATAAAGGGGTAGAGAGAGAACCTTGTGCAGTAGTAACTTAAATTAAAACAGAAATAAACTAAATTAACTGATATTCTGTTTCATAATTCATACTTTAAATTCATCAGCAAGTAAACAATGTTTAAAAAGTGACTTTACTGCCTGATATAATGGAATATGCAATATGCTGGTAAAATCTAGTACAACCAAGACCGGTTATGACTGGTGAGTGTTTTTTTTTTTCTCACAGTGAGCTGCGTACTGGGACGCCATACTCATTCACATTCTGCCCTGGTCTACCTGAGTCAGTGGGGTGCTGAAGGCATTTGAGAATGGAATTCATGCTGCTGATTTATTCCACATGGCTACCATAGCAACAGGCTCTGAACCAGTTCCAGCTCCCCTCCTCATCAAAGCTTCCTCTCCTCTCTGTGTCGAGTTTTAACACAGTTACTCTGGCCCCTGGGACCCTCTAGCTAATGGTCCCTGTAGCCACTTTTACTGTACACCGCACTCTAATGTATGAGACCGGTCCTATCAGTTAAGCTCAGAAGTGCCTTTTTTTCTTGACCCCACAGAGAGACACCATCTGAGCAGCTTTGGGAACAGATGCAAAAACAGAGCTTGAATCTGAAGCTGCGCTTTTTTTGAGACCACACATTTCAAGGTTCAAGAGGCCCTTTTAATATAGTGAAATGCTATAAATCCTTTCATTGATCTACAAAGGCATCAAAAGGTCAAAGGCCGCTACAATAAACAGGCTGCTGTACATGTTTCTGTCACTATGTGAAGATGACAGTGCTATCCCTTTCCTCTAGCGGCAAAACTCTCCCTTTATCCTGCCGTCTTTGTTGTCCCCACACAGAGCTGTTTCTATCAAGAGCCAATGCACCAGAACGCTTTATTACAAGTGAAAATGTCAGAGAGGGAAGGAGAGGTTATGAGGCAGTAGAAAATGAACATTGGGGGACAAACAGTGACTGAGCCTCTACTGAAAGTAACACTCCACATGTTGTCAGTGTCTATGTGTAAATGTCTTCGCGACTACTGTTTGCGTTTGCTTACATGTCTTCGTGGGGATGTCTGTGTAAATAAGATGAAAGCCCAGCAGATAGGAAGAGATGAATGTCTCTCTCCCTCTCTTTTCTTCCTTTGATTTAGGGTTATCAGTGACATGCAAAGTTAACCTCATACACACATCTGAGGCACACCCCCATGGCAAAATGTCTCTTTCATACCGTTCACATCATATTCACTTCATAAACTCTCTCATTTTTTCCCTTTCTTCATGACCTTTAAGCTACAGATTAGCGCCTCCAAGAAATAAATTGTTGTTCATATTCTTGATTTAGCTACTCACTGTTCATATAGATTCTCAATACAGCGCTCTCTTGCACCGCAGTGCTGTTGATATTTCAACAAATCTGACCTTGTTGTATTTGCTCAAATCTATGACCATTTTATGATATTTTTAGCATTTGTTTATGTGCTTAAACAGAGTAAACCTACAGTTTTATCTCTAGACGTTCGTGGCAGGTGCAATAAGTGAAGGTTAAACATCAAATACAATACTCTCCACATCAATAAGTGATCCGATAAGCAAAGGGGAACTACTATCAGTAGTGGCACAGGCAGTAGCTTGCCCTGAACATCAGGTTAGGACAAAAGTAATCAGTTTTGAAATCATCTGTTATCAATAACTGTGATGAGGACATGCAGACACACAGAGATAAGGACAGAAAATACACAAAATACATACAGGGAATCTGAAATAATATTGAGCTCAACACAGGCAGCATTTCCACATGTACCGTGTGTTATCTCGCTGACACAGCTGTCACTGAGTTACAGTATTTCCCCTCAGCAGTCAGTACATTAAATAAGCAGTATAAAGAGAGGCTGGACTGTTTGTGTCCACCATCCTTGTTTGTCTCACACACGTGCCTTTCAAAGGCATATAAGAAAACCCATACAAGCTGATGAACATGATTCACTGGGCTGCATGCGTGCGCGTGTGTGTGTGTGTCTCCATGATCCCTTGGAGGAGTTTGCATGTATAAAAGATGCCAACCACCCATCATCCTGTGATGTTTCCCGCAGCTCACATACCTCACAGCACACAAGAGGCTTTGAGAGGACAGACGAGAGAGTGAGATGGGAGGCGTAGATCATCTGGCTTTTTCCTACTGCTGATAGCCAAAGGAAAGCAGAGAAGACAGAGTGAGTCAGTGAGAGAGAAAGTGTGAGGCAGTGACAAGGAAATAGAGAGGAAAAGGAAAGAGAAATCTGAGGAACTGGTACCAAGGGATGTGTGTGATGTTAAGCTCTGCAAGCTCTTCACCTTCGGGTTTTGCCTCTCATGGGACCAACGCATGCTTGAATTATAGTTCTGCCTTATCTGGCAACCTGAACTCTAAGACTGCCTAGAGAAGTAGGACAGGTACCTGATGCAAGTGGGAAGCACAGATGCCCTAAAATACAGTGAAAGCAAACATATCAGACAGGTATAAATTAGTAATGCTGTTTAGCACAGCTAAAAGAAAACAACAGTTCACCGTCATGTCTTTTTAGTTTTGGAATGCTTTTCTAGCAGAATGTCTTAATATAAATCCATCCGTGCAACTTTGTTTCATGTGCACGTCACCGCATCCAAATGCATATAGTACATTATGTTCAGTGAAAGTAATGCCCGTGCCATGAATGTGTGTGACGCAGCGAGTGCTGTGTCATTAATCTGCATGTAATCACTACATTGCATCCCTGTGGGGGTTGCTCTCTCCTCTAATCCATCTCTTTATCCCTGCATCTTTCTTATTACATCACTCTGACCTTTGCACTGGGGCAGTCCCAACAGCTGGCCAAGGCTGTTAAACAACTAACAGCACGTGCAGTCAATCAGCACACCATATTGCTGCACATGCTGGTGAAAAGATGGTGGAAGAGCAGAACATCAAAAAGTGTAGCAATATACACAAAAAGCTACACCACAATACATACAGTACTTTCAACTACATACTGTAGTTTCACAGGGGGATGACTTTCTAAAGCTTGAGTATAAATACAGGGATATTAAATATGAATGCTCGGAGCTCTACACTCAGAGTATTAGTATGCTGTGGAGTAGCATGAATTCCTCTATACGTATTGCTGGAGATCCCTGAAGATTTTGCGTATTGTATATTCAAGGCCTTGCATTTGATTAAGAACGTATGTTGTAGGTAACCAGTATGTTTGGCTGTTCCAATGGAGCGAGCTGGGTGCTGCCTCAGCTGCTCCTCTCGTCTTATCAGTATGCCTCCGCTGCTATTCTCTCTCTGTCTCTTTGTCCATGCGCCTTTTTGTGTTTGTGTGGACCTAATGTTTTTTTATTTGAACATGGAAAGTTGCGTTTCATGTTGAACATTTTTCTCAAAGTCAATTAAACATAACTAATCGTGAGAAAGCGAAAGAGAACATTGAAGGTGTTTGAACATTTTTATGAACTGTATGCTCAAGACGGTCCAATAAACCGACAAAATCCAAATCAATTATGGAGTGAGAATCGCATGACATGAGTCTGCTGCACTACAAAAAGTCATTCCTCTCTAACGTAATCTTAGAATTCTTCTTTTAAATGACAAATTGTTTAGCGGTAGGAAATCCAAAATAACCCGATAACAACTCTGATATTATGATGACGATGAAACATATAGCTTTCCCCCCTCCCTAGAGAGGAGATAAGAGACGATGAAAACAAAGCGCAAGACAACGTCTTATCCAACGCTGATTCAGCCAGGCCCCATGGCTCAAAGCTGTGTTGAGAGACACAGCTTAAGGCTTCAAGGTACCAACAGACAGAATTTCTTCCACAGAAAAAAGTAAGGATTTATATGAGTGATCTAATTAAAAGTATTAAGCAGATTGTGAACCCTTTATGGCATTTTCAGACAGATTCCTCAAAGCTTCTTGTAGAACACTTACACGTTGTAAGTGATTTAATTAGATTTGTCGCAAATGTAATACATCACTGATTAACTCACAGCTTTACTTTTGCCTGGCAGCTGCTGCTACATAGATGACTATAGTAGAAAAGACTGTCAAATATTAACTGTTGAAGCAAACTTGCATAAAAAGACTCAAATATCCATATTTGCAAATAATATCCTTACACATTGGTTTCTACATGTGTATTTAAGTGTGTAGCAGATTTGCTCAAATTAATTTCTCCCTCAACCAGAGCAGTTGTATTTGCAGCACCAGTCTGAGCTGACAGCATTTCATGATAACATGAAACAAGTCAGCTATGAAATTCATTCCCTCGCGGGAATATTACTGTTATGAAGATACAAGATACTGTATACTGTGCAGCTTTGTCTGAGACCTATTATACAATTATTTGACACTGAAAATAAACAGACATTCAGTGGGGCTGTCTGTTTTTTTTCCATATCTGAGCTAAATAATCAATTATAGTTGAGTACAGGACGGTATGTTTCTGTGTTCTAGTACTATACTTCTTCATTTTGAGTGAATGATTTTAACTAATCTACAATAGTGCAAAAACATGTAGGCATGGTAGCTGTCTGTAATAAGAAGACAACAGGTTTTTTACGTTTTAGGGTATCTGCACCGTGTAACTTTTCCATCATTGCACTTCAGCACAAGTTTCCATTTTTGTTTAATGAGACATTTATAATGTATAAGTTCACATTTGAGTCATATCAGTTTCAAGTCACATACATTTTTTCTCCTTTCCAAGCCAATTTATTTATGAGAAGCGCGGTAAATTATGAAAGTGCGTATAAACAAAAGCAGGGTAAATGTATACATATATGTATATATTTATTCTTTCTCCCATAGTTAGTTCTGCACATTAAACTCCCCATACAGCTAAAATCAACATTGGCTTTATGAGTGTTCACAGTTGATCAACACTATTGGACAAACATGGTATGCACAGCTGCATGATATTCTGAAAGTGCATGAACCACCTGCCTTTGAGTTGATCTGCACCTGGGAACTGACTTTTTTACTCATAATTTAGCAGCCAAGCCAGAATGTAGCCAAGTGAGAGATTTGCTGTATCCAGGTACAGGTATATGGTAGCTAGGCTTAAAGTTGAGCTGCATAAACTTGAAAAATGATCCTCAAAATGGCTGGTTCAAGCATTTTATGGGGCACTTTTCTCAGTGAATGCATCAGGAACCAATAACACATCAATGTGTGTGCATTACAGCAGCAGGCAGCTGGGAGCCTGTGGTTGCTGGTGAATATTTGATGAGAGAATGGATCCTCTCCCTGGGCAGGTTGAGTACAGTGTGCATACTCAATCGTCCACACAAGCACCCACAAACACGCACAGATACACGCAGGCATGCACATATGTACACACACACACACACACACACACACACACACGCCAGGTGGTACAGGTTCTCTGCTGTTCCATAGTCTTATGCCAAGCAGGTTAGTGAAGGTGATATTAGAGTATACTGCATATCTCCTGATGAAAAGCACACCAGAAAGTGATGCCTCTTATTCTCCAGTGTCTACATAGAAATCATTGGGGCACACACTCACACAAGCACACAGGCAAGGTCATCTTGCCTTTTTTTGCAAGCAGCTTTCAAGTGGCAAGAGAGGAATACTAAGAGATAATCAAAGACGAAGATGGCTAGAAACTTAGTAATTAGAAGAGCACTTGTGCTTTCATTTATATATAACTTTGCCACTATTTGTAGCATTCCACACCATATCAGTAATTTTGAATGTTTATTACAAACCTTTTTAGAGAAGATTTTAGAGGGTTTTTTTGTGCGGCAGTACAATGCAGACTGTTCAAATAAATGTGTACTTATTACTGCATTAGCATAGTTTGTCATAGCGAGGGTAATGCATCTCTGACAGCAAAACAATCAAATACTGATTTCATTTTAATGTTTTAAGAGTTTTTTCATTCTGGTGTGAAATGAATGTAAGCCAGCCCAAAAGTGACAAACTCAAATCAAAATTATAAAACACTACACTGGTTTACATTTTAAAAAATGGTAAGTTAGAGTTGTGGACACGTTCAATGTAATATTGATTTAATCATAAACCATATGATGGACTAAAATAGAAATGTGAATTTGATTATTTAAAACAAAGGGCACTAATGTAAACAATGCAACTGGATCCCGTTGGGTTTCTTCAAAAGGAAAACATGCACTATGAGTACAGTATCTGCCTGTTCACTGAAGTTTGCCTCTGACACTGTACACTGGCCAGGCAGGCGTCCTCAGGTAGTCTAAAACCCCATCTTCTTTTACACCTCTTCAATTATATACAGCCGGCTGTCTAGACCTTATCACAGCACCTCTACAAACATTCTGATGTCTACCTCCCTGCTGAACAGCAAACAAAACCGTTCACCAAACAGCGTGTGTCCCATGGTTAAAATTCGTGTTTCACATGCTTCTCCCATAAAAAGGAAGAACACTGCTGAGAACACAATGCAGATGTGTGAGCTTTCCCTTGCCTTTAAATATTAGAGGCTACAAATGGCTGCGAATATTGGATGCGATTCGAGAAAGACAGTTAGGACTTGGAACTCAAAGCATTTGCCAGTTCCAATAAAGGCCCACATTAGCATTATAACAGCTGCAGCTCTGCTGTGTCTAGAGCATCTCTTTTTCAACTCCATAACTGTTTACACATTTGTCAGTTTCTTGTTTCTCTCATCTCATCTTTTTTTCTTTAACCAACGTAGTGTCCTAATTTCCACAATCAGACTAGAAGTATTTTTATCCTACCCACTGTTTTCTATTTTGATTGTGTCACATTTCTTTTGCCAGTGTGACTCTGAACAGCAGTGATTTCCTGCTCACCGATTTGCAGGATTTGGGGGCGTGAACTGTGTTATCCTTGGAATTATCCCATGACATGGCAGCAGAGGGAGGGGCTGGTGCGAAAAGGGAGATAAGAATAGGGGGAAGTTGTGATAAGGCTGCACTGATGTCTTGGGGACGCTGTTTCTTTAAGAGTATTTTTAGTATAGCAGATAGCAGTGGTCACTCATCGGGAAAAAAAGGCTGGGTGGCTTTAGAGACTTGTGCAGCGTTCTAGCATGATGCTGAGTGAGGAAGGGAGAAGCCAAAGCACAAACCATGCTCCCTATAGTGACACACAGCAGACTGCCAAGGCTTGGTAACTCTACCTGCTTATCATGCACATTCTCACGCAATCAAGTTATCAGTCACTCAATTACATTGTTGGAGCATTCATAATGTGTGACAAACTACTGGCTCCAATCCATCCTTAAATAATCAGGTATTTAAAAGCAAAAGGGAGCCATTATGAACCAATGTAATTTTTCTTGGCTACTTGGCTTAAGACTTTATTTAAGAGTCATTCAGCCGATAGGAGCCAGTATATTGCTTTATGTATTAGGTAATTAATATGATACAAACAATTCAGCTGATCACACGACATAATTGATACCTAGGCTAAAATGTCACACTTGAAAACTGGCCAGTTAAATTTTTGTCATTTGGTGCATTTCACCTGTCTTTTGGGTCCATCCAGAGAGTAGTGCTGTGAGTCCATATTTTCCCTTCCTCAGGGCAGATATGTAAATTTAATGACACTGGCAAAGTGTGTGTGATCGGGTTACTGTATAGATTACATGGTGACCCTGCCAAACACACAGGCACAGAGACCTAGAGACCTAGAGAGGACTCGCAATACACCTCCATGCAGGTCACCGCTCCACACCGCTCCGGCTCTGCTCCAGAAAAAAACATGCCGGGGAAAAACTGCTTTGCCTTCCTCAAGGGTCAACGTCAGAGGTGTGTCTTCCTGCCACTACTTCCTTTATCAAAATACTTTAAAACAAGGCATTTGTAAGGGACTGTTTGGCTGTTGTTATTGTGGTAGTTGTACTCTCGTCCATGAGAATTACAGCTGAGGGAGTTTGCAACTGCTAGGCAGCATTATGCTCCAGTGTGTCGGCTTAATTAAAATGAGAGCGAGATAAGTACTGCTTCTGAGCTCTGTTTGTTTGAGTTTGTGTGTGAGAGAGCCAAATACAGAAAGAGAGAGAGAGAGTATGAGAGAGAGAGAGAGAGAGAGAAAGAGAGAGAGAGAGAAAGATGGGTGTGTGGGTGCTGGGATCAGGCTCGATTGTGCAGAGAAGAATACAAATGCTGTATAAAAATGATGTCTCGCTAATGGTGTATGCCTGAGTGAGCAGAAAGGCAATGCTGTAGACAGGAGAACCACAGAGGTACCTGGTCAACTGTCAGATGGGACCATGCCCTCATGTCTATATTTATCTTTGGAATGAAAAATGGAAATCCAGGATGACAACGTTATTGTTAGCATTAATGGATTCTGGGTTTGCTCCATGGCAGTAAGGTGGCTTGATTATTGCCTCTTGGGCAAGCAGGTCTTGGGTTCAAACCTGCATGTGTTTCCTCCCACAGTCAAAAGACTTGCAGGTTAGCTGCACTGCAAACACGTACTAAAACGCCTGTAGGTTTATATGTGACCTGTGATGGACTAGTGACCTGTCCTGTAGATACCTCACCTCTCCCGAAAGGTTTCAGACACTAAAGCCTTGAACATGATAGGTTTCTTCTAATGGAGATCACCTTTCAATTTCAGCTGAACAGTATGCAATGGAGTTCATTCAAAACCAAACTGGAGGCACGCACGATGTTAGAGAAGCCTTCAGGTCTGTCATTGAAGAAGTAAAATTCTTTCAGAACACTCCTCATTATTAATATTCATTCATTATGTCAAGTGCTACGTTTTCTAGTTGTGGTTGCTGACTGTATACCTTAATGAAGAAATCAGGTGACTTGAAGGGATGAATGTGTGAGTAAACATATTACAACAAGCTTCTGGTCATTGGTGTAGGCTT